>NC_056751.1:667171161-667260276 GCF_019279795.1 Protopterus annectens | reverse complement strand
CTCCCTCCTGGAGAAGGAGGGTGCTGCTCGAGGAGGGGTACTGGCAAGGAGAGAAGGGTCAAGGGACTAAGTGGAGTTGGAATGTCTATGAATCTATAAGAAAAGTTTGATACTAAGGATGGGGTGGGTGTTAAGACTTACTACCTTTAATTGGATGCATCCAACTACCCCCAATAAGAAAGGAATTTAAATGAGTAATGCATTATTTTATGATCAATATTCTACTTGTTTCCATGAAAATTATAATAAAGACTGAGAAGTATGCCCCAGAAGGTAGATGCTACAAACCTGTGGTAAGATTTAAAGCATCATGTCGTAGACTGATGTTCTAGAAGATTATGTGGAAATTGTAAGGTATGTGTGAAATGTAATCTGAACCACAATGTGTAAAGAAACTGTCTTAGTGACTATTCCTACAGACTGTTGTGTCACCTTAGTTACAAGAAACTAGTGGATCTGATGTCTATTTTCATCCGTTTCAGCTTTTGAGTTGCCTGATCCCACATCAGTGCCTTCTTTCAGAGCTTTGGATCAGAGACTCTGACTCCTTCCTTCCCCACATTTCCCTCCCACTGCCTAAATGACCTCCGATCTCGTTTCTGCCTGTTCTACCCTGATGTGTTATCTGAGAGCTCTCATAGTCCAGTCACAATAAGAGGACGTTCTTTATTTTCCTGCTTCTCCCTTTCAGATGTGCTGTAGTGTTGGTACAGTATTGTGTAGTCCATGCCTAAACCTATCACTACACAGTACTGTACCAACACTACAGCACATCTAAAAGGGAGGAGCTCTCATAGTCCAGTCACAATAAGAGGACGTTCTTGT
Organism: Protopterus annectens; assembly: GCF_019279795.1. Taxonomy (NCBI): domain Eukaryota; kingdom Metazoa; phylum Chordata; order Ceratodontiformes; family Protopteridae; genus Protopterus; species Protopterus annectens. The sequence continues at coordinate 667,259,451 of NC_056751.1, read as the reverse complement.
TTATTTTCCTGCTCCTCCCTTTCAGATGTGCTGTAGTGTTGATACATTATTGTGTAACGATAGGATAAGGTATGGACTAGATTCCTACAATCAACCTCTTACTCCATGAAATCTGTACACAGCCTTATAAAGTGGGGGAACAGAGGCCCAAAAATAGGGACACATTTTAAATATTGGTCTTATAAACTACAAGTTGCTAGACAAATGGATTTGTTACCATACTATTTTAAGGTATTCACTTGGAAGATCGTCTGATGAAGTAGAGCATGATTTGAATTTGAGTAGTTTTATATAAGATGTGGGCACATGCTTGACCTTGAAAGTGGATGTGGTGATATATGGCTTCTGGGCAGAGTGAGGATCAGATGTTGGGGAATCCTTGGTTAGAAATGCTGTATGTGTATGTGTATGTATGTGTGTGTGTGTGTGTGTGTGTGTGTGTGTATGTATATGTATGTATATGTATATGTGTATATATATATATATATATATATATATATATATATATATATATATATATATATATATATATATAAAATGAGTTTAATTTCATTGCGGTTTTGTAATCAATGGGGTGGCGAAAGCCGACACACTCTGGCTAGGTTTATAAATAGATAGCCTAGTACCTACCTATGAACCTGTACATTTTCTGAAGGATAGAAAGTCTGAAATTCAAATGACTGTCATTATTTATTGACTTTAATCATTAAATCATCCTAGTGATTTGTCAAAAAAGCACAATTTTTATGAGGAACAGACCAAAAATATGAGACCAAAATCTGGACATTCTGTGAAAATCTGTACAGTTGAGAGGTATGGCTCGATAATTTGTAAGCTTTTTTTGTCTTCTATAGTGCAAGTTTTCTAGATAGTTCTGTTATTGCATTATAACTTAAGCTAATATAGTATTTGTGTGTGTCTGTGTGTTAATAGTAGTAAAACAATAAGATGTTCATCGTGCATACAGCTGCAGTCATAACAGATGGGTTCTCCTGCCATCAGGCGGGTCCTCGGTCGGCCGAATTCCAAAGTCTAGGTCCGGCGTCGGTTGTCGTCGCTTCTTCCCTGACGTCAGTGCGACAGGGGTATAAAAGAACCAGCCAACGTCATTTTCTTCAGTCTTTCTTGCCGCGTGGTGCCCGAAGCTGAAGCAGTTCGCAAGTGCCGGTCGGCCAGCTCCTGAGATTACGAAAAATTTGGAACCGAAGTCTTCTTAAAAGCTAAGTACCCCGTTGGGGAAACTTTTTCTTGCCTCAGACCGATGTCAGACAAAGTTAATAATCGTATTTCTTGTGGGAAGCAAATACCGCATAAGGATTTCCATTCCCTCTGTATACCTTGTTTAGGCCCAATGCACCCTAAGAGACCAGCTACACAGGGCCCATCTCCAGGCCCCATGCCTAAGAAACAGATGCTTAAAATGGCTGAGGATTTAATTACTCTAATCAGAGGTTCTCAGCCACCTCCGGACAAAAGACCCAGAGTGGAGGAAGATTCCCCCTCCTCTGATCAGGGCTCCATTATTTCAGAGCACTCTGATTATCAGGAACAGTCTTACTCCCCTTTTGAAGACTCTGATGCAGAGGAATCTATTCCTTCTGTATCCCCCCCTGAGGATTACTCATTTGGTGAAACTCTGCATACCTTAAGGGAACACTTCCACTGGGAAGGCCAGGATTATTCAGATTCCAAGAAAAGGCTCAGGGAATTTCTTTTGTTACCCCAGCACAGGCCTCTGGCTATTCCTCCTGTTCTGGACATCCTAGATGATGTTTACTCGGAGGCCTGCCTTAACCCGGACTCTCTTCCTCCAGCTCCAGTTAAGCCTGACAGGTACTACAGGGTTCCTGACTCACACCAATTTCTATACAAAAGCCATGCTGCTGACCTAGAAACCATCTCACAGGGGCCCAAGGGAGTTAAGGCCTCCATTGCCAAAAACCCATTGCCTTCCGAGAGGGATTCCAGATCCTTAGAAAGGTGGGGAAAAAGGTATATACCTCGCTACCTTATCCATGAGGGCCTTAAACTGTCAGTTTCATATGCTAAAATACCAACAGTTTCTGTTCTCTCAATTGAAAAGTAAAATGTCACAACCTGAACAACCAGACATGAAGGAGTTGCAGTATTTGATGCATAGTGCAGAACAAGTGGGTAAACATACCTTACAATGTGGTTTTGATGCTCTAGAGGACTCATGTAGAGCTGCTGTTACAGGCTCAGTCATACGTAGGCATGTCTGGCTCAAGGAACAAGCCTTGCCTGATCATGTCAAAGCTAAATTACTAGACCCTCTTCAAAAGGATGTACTATTTGGGGCAAATGCTGAGGAAGTATTACGGAAAATGGAGGAAAAGGCTAAATCAATGCAAACTGTGAAAGAATTTCTGCAGGTGCAACCGCCACATTTTGTAGAAATTGGCCTTCCAAAACTGGTCCTTTCCTGCCACAGACAGACCCCAGAGAGGCAGATACAGGCTCGAGGGCAGAGGGCAAACACAAGGCTCGACAGAGGCAGACAATGGCAAGCTCCTACACAAAGAGGTGGTGAGGACAACTCGCAATCTTTCAGAAAGCAAAACCAATGACTTTCCCCTTTTCATGCCAACCAGGTCTCAAATGGCAGCCCCCTTAGGAGGAAAGCTGGCACTATTCTCAAAAAATTGGCATATTGTCACAAAGGACAAATGGATCCTGAACATTATAAACAGAGGCTACAGATTCCATTTTCATACCCTTCCAAAAATGAAAGGCATGCCAAACCTGCCACACAATCAAAGGGCAGAGGCACAAAAGCAAATTTCAGATCTTATAAACATGAAAGCTATTCAAGAGGTACCTACGCACGAACAGGGTCAAGGTTTTTATTCCAGGCTATTTCTGGTACCAAGGAAGGGAAAAGATTGGAGACCTATTTTGGACCTATCCATCCTAAACACATTTCTACTTGTACCAAAATTCAAGATGCTCACTCTACAGCAACTTCTTCCCATGCTGGGCAAGGAGTCTTGGCTGGTAACATTGGACCTCAAGGAGGCATACCTGCATGTCCCAATCAGACAAAATTGCAGAAGATAAATCAGATTTCTTGCAGGTTCAACCCATTATCAATTCTCTGCATTGCCCTTTGGTTTATCTACTGCGCCCAGAGTATTCACGAAATGCCTGGCATCAGTAATTGCCTACTGCAGACTTCAAGGGATACAAATATACCCTTATTTGGACGACTGCCTGATCCAAGCGGACAGCAAGCACATTCTTCTGAAACATCTGGCTTATGTAATAATGTTATTAAACTCTCTAGGATACACAGTCAACAAAGAGAAATCAAGACTAATACCCTCTCGGAAGATAATTTTCCTGGGTGCCAATTTGGACACAAACCCCCAGATGGCCTACCTCACGCCAGAGAAGCAGGGGCAGCTAATTCAATATTTCAGAACACTGGCAAATTGCACCAGGTTGACTGCAAGGAAAATCCTGCAGGCTCTGGGATACATGGCATCTTGCATCTTACTAATCCCATGTGCAAAGCTGCATATGAGAAAACTACAATGGTACCTAAAAAACATATGGTCTCAACACAGCCACAGTTTGGAAACAATAATACCACTAATTCCATGTCTGCAAAAGGAATTTCTGTGGTGGGCTCAAGCATGCCAAACAAACACAGGTCTTCCATTCAGCAAGCCTCAAGCAAATCAAGTCATCACAACAGACACCTCGGACTACGCCTGGGGGGTGCACATGACAGACCAGTGCATTCAGGGCAAATGGACCCGAAAAGAAAAGCACCTTCACATTAACCAAAAAGAAATGCTAGCAGTGATAAATGCTATTACAGCTTTCAAGGACCTTCTACAACCAGGTCAGCTATTGATAAGAACAGACAACACCACAGTTATGTGGTACATAAGCAAGCAGGGAGGAACACATTCTTATCCCTTATGCAGACTAGCCATGTCACTTTGGAACATGGCCATGGACTTACAAATGGAACTACAAGCACAGTACTTGCCAGGCAAGGAAAACACGCTGGCAGACAACCTAAGCAGGAATATGACAGATCCACGTGAATGGAAGTTGCATCCAAAAGTTTTTACAGAAATAATCCAAGAATGGGGAAGGCCAGACATAGATCTCTTTGCTTCCCACAAAAATCATCAATTGGCAAAATTCTGCTCAAGGATCTTCCATCCAAAGGCCTGGAGAGTGGACGCTCTCTTTCAGTTGGTCATCAATGACAGTTTATGCCTTCCCACCTCTTCCTCTGCTGCCCAAAGTCCTATTGAAGACCAGAGCAGACAGACCACAGATGATCCTCATTGCTCTGGACTGGCCAAGGCAACACTGGTACCCACTCCTGAGGAGCCTGACACATTCCCCACCATGGACCCTGCCTCTAATGCCTCTTCTTCTGACTCAGCACAGCTTCAAAACTCTTCACAGTCAGCTGAAAACACTCAATCTAGCCGCATGGAGGATTCCTTAGCATCGCAGCAGGCCCTGCTCTCCAAGGAGGTGCAGGATGTCATTTTGGAGGCCAGAAGGCCATCAACTAGAAAAGCTTACTCTGCAAAATGGAAACGTTTTTGTGTTTGGAATGAGAAAAAGGGCCAGTGCCCTGGAAAACTGAATTTACCTCAAATACTACAATATTTGGCTGAACTGCTAAGCAGTGGACTTTCGTTCTCCTCCATCAAAATCCATGCCTCAGCCATTTCTGCAGAATACAACACTGATCCACCTTTATTCTCTCACCCTGTATTAAGACAGTTCCTCAGAGGGGCTAAAAATTTAAGACCTCCAAGGAAACAACCAATACCTGCTTGGGATCTTAATTTCATTTTGGAAAAACTGACTTTGCCTCCTTTTGAACCAGCTGCCTCATCAGATTTACAATATTTGTCCTGGAAAACAGCTTTCCTTCTGGCTATCACTTCAGCTCGTAGAGTTTCAGAACTACAGGCTCTTGTGGCTGTCCAGCCTTTTATCATCTTCCATCAGGACAGAGTTTCATTACGTACCAACCCGTCCTTTATGCCTAAAGTGGTATCCAAGGTAGCTTTAAATCAGGCCATACATTTACCTACTTTTTATCCTAATCCTCAAAACAAAGGGAGAGATTACTGCATTCCTTGGACATCCACAGACAACTGCGTTATTATTTGGACAGAACAAAACCTTTCAGAAAATCAGAACAGCTTTTTGTGGCCTATGCGGTAGGAGCTCAAGGAAAGTCAATATCCAAACAGACAATCTCAAAATGGATAGCCCACTGCATACGCTTTTGCTATTCCTTTCATGGCAAAACTGTACCTACAGGCATTAGAACTCATTCTACCAGGGCCACAGCCACCTCTACAGCCTTCCTCAGAGGAGTTTCTACCAAGGATATTTTAGAAGCAGCCACTTGGAGTTCTGTGCATACCTTCTCTAGGCACTACAATCTACCATTATACTCCAAATCTAGAGCAGGGTTTGCCACTGCAGTCTTGCAGGGCATTTTGGCTCCTCCTAGCTCCACCTAGTGCCTACCACCCCTTTCTTAGCTTTGGGATTCTACCCATCTGTGATTACTGCAGCTGTATGCACGATGAACATAGTACAGTTTTGTACCTACCATAAATGTAGATGTTGGAGTGCTAATACAGCTGCAGTCCAGGTTTCCCTCCCTCCTTCCCCTCTTGGGGTCTTCTTTTATGGTGTATTTGCTTGCAACTACTGGTCTTTGATTATATTGCATTGCATTATTACATAATTTTATCTATTGCCTTCCTTCTGGGGGCACCTGACATCTGGGGCAAGAAAAACTGAAGAAAATGGCGTCGGCTGGTTCCTTTGTACCCCTGTCGCACTGACATCAGGGAAGAAGCGACGACAACTGACGCCGGACCTAGACTTTGGAATTCGGCCGACCGAGGACCCGCCTGACGGCAGGAGAACCCATCTGTTATGACTGCAGCTGTATTGGCTCTCGAACATCTACATTTATGGTAGGTACAAAACTGTACTTTCCTTCTCTTAGAACTGGTTTAGATTATTGTAGCATATATGTATACTAGATTTGTAGATGTATGAAGTTTATTTTTATAGTGTGTTCATATTTTTTTGATGAACACTTTTTAAATCCTGATGATTTGTCTAACATCTCCTCAAGACTCCCATTCCTTCTGTGTACATTGTTTAGGTTTCACTTGTCTTCAAGGAAACTCTGATTGTGCTGCCTTTGGCTGTAGAGTTGTACAGGGTAGGAGGGAAGAAAAAATGATTAAAGGCTTGCTTCCCCCACATCTACAATATGTTCTGAAACAAGATCCTCATCTTTTTCTTCCAGCTCTGAGAAGAAGAAAGAAAAGGACTGAAGAAAGGAATTCAGAAGAGAAGACACGTGACAAGTCAAGAAAAAGGTCCCCAGATCTGTCTAGTATATTGGGTCTGATACCAAAACCTTTGAGGCAGTCAGATCCACCTGTCAGTCGGGTCCGAGCCCCCTCCTATTGAGGTACTTTTTCTTTGGAGCCAGTGATTTCATGGCTTTATTCACAAGTCTTCCAAGACAAACGACCTTGTAGACCCTCATCAGTAGCTTCATTGTCGAGGTAGGTACGATCCACCAGAAGTCCCTCAGAAATGGATGTAGACCAAAGGATGAGGAAATTTTTGAGGAGACAGATGCAACTGGAAGTCCTTCCAGTAGTGTCCTTGAGGAAAGGTCTGGGAACAGACCCATGGACTCTTGTCGCACTTTTTTCTCTGATACCAGTTCAGTATTCAAATCCAGTTTCCGTGGATCCTAACCCTTCAGGACCACCTCAGTCAGATCCGACAGTCCAAGGGACTTTGGTTTTGACTGCATCCCTTACTGTCTCTACTCTGATGATATCTGATCGGGATGAGTCCATGAGCTGAAGTGGTAGTGTTGGGGCACCAGTAGAGGAGTTGACCCTGAAATTTTCAAAGCTGTTTCTTCCCCTCGGTGCCTGGCAGCTTGGATCAGAGGTCCTCTTCGGAGTGAACCTCTGCTGAAACAGGAAGGCTTCCTAGGTCAATTGGCAGAGAAAGTACTTCCATGTCTCCAATTGCAGAGTTTGCTTTCATGGCTGTGAAAAGTGCCTTGGCTGATCCAGGAAGGCAGGTGCATGCACAGATTTTGGGTTTGTCCCAACACTCAGTGCATCCTGTTTCTAATGCCTTTCATTTGGTTCAACAGGGACAGTTAGAACCCATAGGCTTTGAGACCACTGAACGCTTAAGTTCCCAGTCTGATTCTTATCTGTCTCCACCAGACATGCAAATGGAAGCACGTAGACTCTCCTCTTCTGAGTTCATCGCTGAGGATATGGATTTGGATGAGGAGGAAGGATTCCCCCCCATATTCCCTCTGAACGATCTCACATTTGGGACATCCTGGAATTGAATTTGAAAAGGGGGATGGTCCACTGAAACACCTTCTCCAGATGAGTTTGTTTCTCAAAGCTTTTGTGTCTGGCTCATCTCTATTCTGGGTAGTTTCCCCTGCAAATGCACGAATAGGTCCTATGGCACAGAGAAGATGGACCCTGATATTACAGAAACAGTTTCTAAAAATGCCAGTGGAATTTTAGAAGTCCTGAAAGATAATCACTGATCAAAAGGTCACCCAGTAGATGCTATGGTGGTAGCAGCAGCCACAAAGAAAAACACTTTCTGAGGAGAGTTCTTCTATTTTTCCCACTAAGTGAGAGAAAATGGCTTTTGACAGATTAGGGAAACTAACTAACTTGTGCTTCAGCAGCCTTTACTCTCAGGGCACTGAATTACCTTGCATACTTGACACGTTTCCAGAGGGGCTTGATCAAGAAGATTTCCAAGTCTCTTCAGGTAACTTGCCTTAGGACGTCAAAAAAAAAAAAACACGTGGACACCCAAATGTCTTCCCTGCAATCTACAACTAATGTGGCCATGTGCCTGCTATCCAACAGAACAGATGGCATAGCAAGAGAAGCTGGTACAGGCATTACCGTGTATCGCCATGGCCAGATGCAGCTGTGTGATGTCACAGAAAACTTCAAGACATCCTTTATTAATGCCCCTTTTGATGGGGCCTTACTGTTTGGACCCAAGATTAGAGATGCTTATCAGGAGTGAACAAGATGCTAAGACCCTGTTTGCTGTAAGGAATCAGTTTGTCCACTCAAAGATCCTATTCCAGGAATCAAAGGGGAGGTAAGAAAATGTGGTTTAGGAAGTCGCAGGGTTTTCACCATAACACTCCTAGGGATAGACCCCCCATCTCTAATTGAGAGGAGGAGGCAACTCGAATGGACATTGCTGCAGTGGCAGGGGCTGACCACAGAATCAGGGTTTCCTTGTTCCTTCACTGAGAAATCCTACCAGTGCTCCTGAAAGGTTACTCGTCTGCTGCATTCTGGAGGCAGCTGGGGGGGTGGGCACTTAACCTTTCTCCCACAAGGCTGGTAAATCATTACTTCAGATTCATGGTTGTTAAGGATAGTCACCAGAGCCTGTACCATTCCCTTACTATATCCTCCAAAGAAAAGATTAAAGATTCCCGGTACTCCACCCAATCTGCTGGATTCTGCAGCAACAAAATTTTCAAAGTTGCTAGAAAAGAGTCCTCCAATTGGTTCCTTTGACCACTTAGAATCTGGAGTCTATTTCTGGTTCTTCATTCCAAAGAAGTCAGGGGACCTCAAATATTGGACCTTGGGCACTTCAGTCAGTTTGTCAAACAGAAGTAGTTCTGGATGGTCATGGTACCGTCCATACTAACTCTGTTGAGGAAGGACTATTGCGTATGTTCTGTAGATCACCAAGATGCCTACCACCATAAAGATTGAAAGGCAGTTCAGGAGATGTCTTCATTTCCAGCTGGGAGCCAGTCATTACCAAATGGATAACTACCGTTTAGTCTAATCACACCCCGCATGGGTGTTCACCGAGGTTATGACAGTGGCAGCAGCTCACCTAAGACTGCAAGGGATCCAAGTCTTCCCATATCTAGACAATTGGCTTCTGACACTTACTGCCAGGGTTCTACTGTTCCAGCCGCAGGTATTCCTGCCCCGTCTTGCAGATCAGTTATGACTAACTATGTGTCAGTCATGTGAAGATCAAACTGCCCCTACACAACACACAGAATTCATAGTATGTTAGATCAGTATAGTTCAACAAATTGCCAAACTTCCAACAGCAAGTGTACTGTCATTGACTAGTGGCTTCTTGGTTGGTTAAGCATCCCTAACCTCAATCAAGATTTATTCTTTGTTTTTATGTCTGATAACCTCTATGATCAGTTTAGTCCCACTAGAGTTATACCTCATGACAGTGTTTCATTGGATGCTTTCAGTCCAGTGGTCACAGAATTTATCCCCTCCTTGCCAGAATCCATCTCACTCAAGTGTGCAGAAACCATATAATCTGGTTTATAACCTCTCCATCAATTGCAAAGGGGAGATCCTGCTGTCCACCGACAACTCAGGCTATAGTAACCACCCACGGATGCTTCCCTTTTAGAGTGGGGGACATTTTTAAGTGAAATTGGTGACCCATGGAAGCCAAACTTCACATTAGTATCTGAGAGCAGTCCTGTTAGAGTTGCAAGCTTTCCAGGGCTTATTTACACAAGGGTGTAATTTCCGTCGATAAACAAGGAAGAACATGATCATGCTCTTATCCACTTTGCCAGGAGGCCATCAGCGTCCATCAGTGGATGATGTCTTGCCATCACTTTCTGGTAGCAATGTACATTCCCGGGACATTGAATGTACTAGTGGACAAGTTGAGTAGGTCTGTCTTATTACCTCACAAGTGGTCTCTTAGACAGTGGCAATAGAGATTTTCAGCTGCTGGGGTCAACCTTGCTGTGTGACCTGTTTGCCTTCAACCTGAACAGCAAGTGCAGCAGTTACTTTGCCCTCTTCCTTCCATAGAGGCAGTCACCAAGAGATGTTCTAGACCACACTTGGCAGCTGTGTCTCTTCTAAGCCATGAAGTGCAAGACCAAGGAGATCCCCATTACCCTGTTCTGGCCCTGCCAGGTTCGGTCCCCCTTCCTTTGGCCTCATTTACTACACCCGTCCTGGGTGCTGGATCCCATTCCAGATCTTCTGAGCCACCCATTTGGGATGTCTTTTCCAGATCTACAAGCCCTAAAATTAACCTTGCTGAGGCCTCCAATTCAGAACCCAGTTTCCCTTGTGGGATGCAATAATTTTACATTGACTTGGAAATCTTTTGAGACAGCAGCATTGGCTGACCTTAAGTACCTTTCTTGGAAAACTGTTTTCCTAATTGCCATTATATCCACTAAATGAATTTCTGAATTACAAGCCCTGTCATGCTAGCCACCCTTTCTCATTTTCCACAGAAGTAGTGTCATTGAGATCAAATCCTATCTTTCTCTTAAAAGTTTCTTCTGAAGTAAATTTGAATGCATTCATTGGTTTGCTGGTCTTTTACCCATTTACCCTAACAAAGGCTAATATATATGTATCTACTTGTACTTTTCTAAAGCAAAATTGGGAAATCATGTGTCAAAAGTTACAAATTCTAAGTGGCTGCCAGACTGCATTTCTCTTGTATATATAAACGATGAGGATTGTCTATACATTCAAAATTAAAAGCTCATTCCAATAGAGGAGTTGCTACTTCTATAACATTTGGGAAGAATTCCCATTGACATTTGTCCAGCAGCAACTTGCTCAACGTTTCATACATATATGTCTCGTTACAAATCAAATGCATGGTTTAGAGCTTGCGCATTCTTTGGTTCTACCATTCTCAGAAACGTCCTTCTTTGATACCACCCAGGTCTCTTTAGGGCAGCATGGGAATCTCTCCTAAACGATGAATCGGGGACAAAAATGGACAAAATTGGATATGAAAGTTATGTACTTACCATAACTGGTTTCATCCTGTTCAACATCCCTCCCTCCTTCCACCTTCAAGATTGCCATCTGCAAACTTCTGTTGCTTTGACAGGCCTCTACAGAGACCCTGTCTGCTTTAGGTTATATTACCAAGCTTGGCATACTAAGTTATTTTATTACATAGGTGTTTTATTCTTGTTGAGATATTTTCTCTATGGTTAGAAACAGTCTGCAAACTCTATCTGGGATAATTTGACAGAAGGGGATTGTTTGTAAGAGAGGAGTTGGTCTTGAATCCAAAGCTCTGGAAGAAGATGCCGAGGCTGGATCTGATCTGACAACGGAAATGTTGATACTGATGAAAATGAGACAACATGGACCTGTATTTTTAAGTACATAACTTACGTCTTGTCACATTTGCATTACAACTTCAGACATTTCTTAGTCTCATGGAGTTTATATTTTTGTAAAAGACATTGAAAGCAATTGAGAGCCAGGAAAGGCCAGTAAATATGACCATTAGAATAAATCTTTCAGCAAATTAGAAGCATTTAAAGTATTATTTTAATTTGTATTTGTTAACCATGAAAGTCCAACTTGGAATAAGCCAATTTTCAGCGGAGGCCTAGGAAGAAATGCTCCAGACGCATGTTTTTGTAATGTGGGGGGTAACCGGAGCACCCGGAAGAAACCTACATGAATGCAAGGAGGACATGCAGACTCCGCACAGAAGGGACCCCAGCTGAGAATCGAACCGGACAACCTCTTGCTGTGAGGCAACAACGCTACCCCTGCACCACTGTGCCGCCATGTATATTGCATGTTGATGCCTAAAGACTATAAGATTCTTTAATACAAGTCACAGTTTGACTGTATGAATGTACTTTGCAGTATCAGAGAGGAGGCTAAGGCCATAAATACACATTAGTGGGATGTGTATCCCAGACTGTTCAGTTTGTAGAAATGATTGTGATAAGAAAGTTGGTGGAGTGGCTTTGGTGGTTTATGGGACACTTAATGTTCAAAGTGCATGACTAGTTACTTCATAACATATTCCATAGAGGAGCACTAATGACATTTGTTGGTTAACAAAAAATAAAATGTATGTGTATGGGCTGAATTTAGGTTTAAAAAAAAAAAAAGCCAAGAAGTTGAGTGATCTCTTGCCTTTGTTGAGGAACATTACTGAAGTGAGGTAGTAGTTTTTGGAGACTTTAATGTGTACCATGGTAACTCTGAATGGGCTGTGAAACCATAATGAGTGCTTATCACCTGGCTGCATTCAGCTTATTAACTATCTTTTAGACTTAACAGAAAGAGAGGTGTACAAAACATTGTGTATTGGATAATAGACTCCCAACAACTTCTCAACTTCTCTTACATGAGGTAACCATCTGAGTAATCATCAGCTGGCAGTTAAGCTTTACGTATCTGAAGAATATTGTTTGGGTTGAAGTGTATTAAAGTAGTTAAGGAACTAAGCACCGTGCGTTGGGTGAAGAGTACACCAACACAATAGCTAGAACAGGAATAGCATGTAAGCATAGTATTAAGAAGACTCCTGTATACAGTCAGCTAAAGGAGACTGGAGTAGTGTGGTAAATGTTTGTCTCCCCATTCGGTTGTAAGGAACAGACCCAGAGGCTGCCATTGCTTACAGCTCACCTGTATTCCAGACATCAGTTCTGTGCCAATCTTCATCTTCAGCACAGTGCTACTCATCCTTTGAATTTATTTGTACTAGGTTGGCAAATTAGAACAAGCTCATGCAAGGTACCAGCATTAACAAAGTAGTCTGGGAACTTGCATCTGAAATGGAAGCAGCCTGGAACAAGAATGAGAAAACTAAAGATGACTGGCAAAAGAATCTGTATTGCTCTTACAGAAATATGTCAGTCTCAAACACATTGTGCTAAACAAGATTAGTATACTACACTTCAAAATAATAATTTCTAAAACCCCTCGAGTTTCTGGAAGGATGTAAATAATATGGTGGGGAAAAGGGCAACATAATAATGCTGATGGGTATTTCCAAGTATTGCTTTTCTCTATTTACACATCATTTAACTAGAATATGTTCGTAATGTCCCTCCAGCATGTGTAGCAGGACATGTTGTGATTTATCCCTGCTGCGTTAGCAGTGTCAGCAATAAAGAACATTCTTGTAAAAGTAAAAATCACAGCCTGGCATTTTAGATAATTTGTCACGTCTTTTGTTGTATTGCCACTTGCTGTACATATTGACTGGTCACACGGAGTTGCATTGCACCAGAACTACTGTGGACGAGAAGGTCAGCAATGTCAATTTTTACAATGAAACCAAAACCAAGCTTTTTTTTCCTCGGGGGGGCAGCAGGGCATGTTCCTACACTCTTGTGCTTAAGTAATACTACATTTGAGATTGTAACTCCCCACCTTTCTGCAAAGACCTCTGCTGTTATTCACAACTGTTATGGAATTAGGGTTGCAGGGCAGGAAGGTGTTACAGTGTAATTTACCCACTAGTGTTTTGTGTGATAAATAAAGCCTGTTCCATTTCAAGTCGCATTGGTTTAAGTATGTGTATGGCGTATGTCATATAATCATTCCAGTGCCAAAGTGTCCTTGATAGTTGTACTCCAGCTATTGTCCATTGGCCTGTTGAATACATTTTACCCCAAACAACACAGCCCAGTTTCAAGAAAGGGTACAACACTAATACAGCAATTGTTAAGATTTTAACTCTTCTTTTTCTTCCCTTTGGATGATGTACAGAAGCTGGTTTTCTTGATTTTTTTTTTTCAAAAGTCTTTAATATAATGAATTGTCGACTTCTGCTGTATTCATTTAACCTTTGCATTCTTGAGGAAAACATCTAAAGGCCCATTATTTAAAATAGGACAGTTGCATTTAAACCTTGAAACAACCTACATATGTTGTAATGAATCTCTTGACAACTAAGCTGGAACAATCACTGACAACATTAACAGAACTGAAAGTCCACCAAATTCTGAAAGAAAGGACTACTCAAGGTATTAGTCCCTTAAGTGATGCATTGCCTTATAAAACTGAAAAATTTAAGTTAGAATTCCCTGTTTGCCTCATTTAACATTGTATTGTGATTGTATGCATTAAATTGTGTAGGATATTTCAAGAGTGCTCTGAAACACTTTTTAAACTCCATTGAACGCTCTGAAGCCAACATGCCAGGAGTTGTTTTGTGATTTGCTAATAACTTTGATATACCAACTTGGAAATGCCTTTCCCCCCATCTTCAGTGAAGACATGAAACAAATGCTTAGAAAATGGCATATTTAGTAGACCACCAAGAATTTCTAATTGTAAAACTGTATGTCTTTATTTGGAAAAAAATGTTGGATTGATTTTCTTTTCTGCAGCTGTAACATGTTTAAATATTTTTCTTTTGAATGTTTTCTTCTTTAATTAGTATGTAGTTGTACAGTGCTTTAATGTCACGGTGTAAGTCATGTATTATTCTGTACTGGGTGGTTTCCTTCCTGGGTCCCTTCTAAAAATGGGTTCCACCCAGTAAGGCTAAAACCCTTCAGTAAAATGCAAGTAGTTAAAACAGTCATACCATCATATATTTGATCCTTCTGTGGTGCTTTTCATGTCTTGCTGTAAAGTTAATTTGTTCTCACAATATACCTTTTCCACACTGTATACACCCCAGTACCTCAGCCATAGTAAATAACCATCTGTATTTATTTGCACAGTATAGTTTTGTAGAATCTGGGACTTTCTATGCATGTACATTTCTGTTCAATTGAGATTGGGTAATACCTCGGAAGAAGGGGTCCCTTATATACCCAGTTATCAAATGCATGAAAAAGAAAGAGTGAGTACTGTGATCCCATAATGGGTACTGCCAAAAGAAGCACTGCTTTAAAGCTGTTTGTGGACTTCTTCCCATCCCACTGCTGCATTTGCTGTAGTTTAAATATGGTTCCAGGAGTACATGCTTCAAAGTGCTGTATTAAATCGATTGAAATATTTTTTAGTAACTGGGAGTCTTCATAATGACTTGTTTGTGTTTTCTTTTGCAGGAGACTCCGGTTGTATTTCCTTAGTAGTAGTAATAGTAGTGATTAAGTTAGAAAAACAGATGTATGTGTATATATTTTTATTTATTTATTGGCTAATTAACCTGCAATTCCAGGTGATGTATCGAGTTATCCAGGTTGGAGATGGGTCACTAGATGGACAGACAGAAGGTGCAGCAGCTGTCAGCGGTTTCCCTGCAGCAGCACAGCCCATGGCCCAGGTACTGTAATTTTACTTTAAAAATGCTGGAAGATTGTGTGTGTGTGTGTGTCGGGTTGGGGTGTGTGTGTGAGGGTGGTGTGTGTGTGTCTGTAAGAGAGAGAGACAGTCCTTCTCAAAAAAAAAAATATGTACATCTGTATGTATGAATATATATCTGTAGATATGTATATCTATACATCTATATATATCTGTAGGTATATGCACATATGTATGAGTTTCATGTCAGATTATCAAGTTTTTTTTTGGAAACTCTGACTTCAAAGCAAAGCGTCCCACCCCTATATTTCCCCACCATTGCTGATGTTCATCGTGCATACAGCTGCAGTAATTACAGATGGGTTCTCTGCTGTCAGGCGGGTCCTCGGTCGGCCGAATTCCAAAGTCTAGGTCCGGCGTCGGTTGTTGTCGCTTTCTTTCCTGATGTCAGTGCGACAGGGGTATATAAGACACAGCCAACACCATTTTCTTCAGTCTTTTTTGCCGCACGGTGCCCGAAGCAGAAGCAGTTCGCAATTGTCGGTCGGCCAGCTCCTGAAATTACAAAAATTTGGAAACCAAAGTCTTCTTTAAAGCTAAGTACCCCATTGGAGAAACTTTTCTTGCCTCAGACCGATGTCAGACAAAGTTAACAATTGTATTTCTTGTGGGAAGCAAATACCGCATAAGGATTTCCATTCCCTCTGCATACCTTGTTTAGGCCCAGACCACGACGTCTCGGGCTGTCGCTTTTTGCGCTACTTTCAATAAACGCACTATTAAGCGTCGGGCGGAGTTCGCCCAGCACTTTTTTGGTAAAGCTTTTGATTATAAAATGTCGTCGGAGACTCCGACTACCGTTTTGTCCAAAAAACGTAAGGACAAAGACCGACACGCGAGGTCCGCGGTCTCAACCGACACCACGCCAAAACCGGCTACACGTGGTCCGGTTCTCAGCGAGGCGCCTACGCAGCCCCTGACCACCAACGACAGACACTTCTCTGGCAGTGTCTTCTGTAACCGAGACCGCAGGTGCCTCGGCCCATACCCAGACTACAGCTACCGAAGCCACTGTGAGTGTTGAGCCTCCTAATGTGGACAAGTCCACTTCCACCCATGGTGTCTTTAGACCCTCATCTTCCTTTTCCATAAAGGCCTTTACTAAGTCCAAATCAGCCATGCATTCCAAGAGGCCTGCTGCACAGGGCCCATCTCCAGGCCCCATGCCTAAAAAGCAGATGCTAAAAATGGCTGAGGATTTAATTACTCTTATCAGGGGTTCCCAACCCCCTCCGGACAAGAGACCCAGAGTGGAGGAAGATTCTCCCTCTTCTAACCAGGGCTCCATTATTTCAGAACATTCTGATGAAGAGGAACACTCGTACTCCCCTTTTGAAGATTCTGATGCAGAGCAGTCCATTCCTTCTGTATCTCCCCCAGAGGATTTTTCTTTTGGGGAAACCTTGCATACCTTGAGGGAACACTTCCATTGGGAAGGCCAAGACTTTTCTGATTCCAAGAAAAGACTTAGGGAATTTCTTTTGCTACCTCAGCACAGACCTCTGGCGATACCTCCTGTCTTGGACATACTTGATGATGTTTACTCGGAGGCTTGCCTTAATCCGGATTCCCTGCCTCCTGCCCCAGTCAGGCCTGATAGGTACTGCAGAGTTCCTAACTCTCACCAATTTCTTTACAAAAGCCATAATGCTGACCCTGAAACCATTTCTCAAGGCCCCAAGGGAATGAAGGCCTCTACTGCTAAGAATCCACTACCTTCCGAAAGATAGTCTAGATCCCTAGAAAGGTGGGGAAAAAAGGTATATACCTCGGCCACCCCTAGCCATGAGGGTCTTAAATTGTCATTTCCATATGCTTAAATATCAGCAGTTTCTGTTATCACAATTAAGGAATAAAATGTCACAACCTGAACAACCAGATTTGAAGGAGTTGCAGGATATGATGCATAGTGCAGAACAAGTGGGTAGGCACACCTTGCAATGTGGCTATGATGCTCTAGAGGCCTTAAGTAGAGCTGCTGTTACAGGATCAGTCATTCGTAGACATGCCTGGCTTAGGGAACAAACCTTGCCTGACCATGTTAAAGCTAAACTACTAGATGCGCCTTTACAAAAGGATGTATTATTTGGTACTAATGCTGAGGAGATGCTACGAAAAATGGAAGAAAAAGCTAAATCTATGCAAACTGTTAAAGCTTTTCTACAGGTTCAACCACCACGTTTTAGCAGAAATTGGCCTTCAAAAAACTGGTCCTTTCCAGCCATGGACAAGCCCCAAAGAGGTAGATACAGGTGCACAAGAGGCAGAGGACAATCTCAAGGATCATATAGAGGCAGACAATGGCAAACTCCAGCACCAAGAGGTGGCGAAGACAGTGCGCAACAATACAGGAAACAAACCCAATGACTTTCCCCTTTTCATGCCAAGCAAGTCTCAGCTGACAGCACCCTTGGGAGGAAAGCTGACATTATTTACAAGAAATTGGCATATTATCACAACAGACAAATGGATCCTGGACATTATAAACAGAGGCTACAGATTTCATTTTCACACTCTTCCAAAAATGAGAGGCATGCCGAACCTGCCACACAGTCAAAGGGCAGAGGCTCAAATACAAATTTCAAAGCTCATGGACATGAAAGCTATTCAAGAGGTACCTACTCACGAACAAGGTCAAGGTTTTTATTCCAGACTATTCCTGGTACCAAGGAAAGGAACCGACTGGAGACCCATTTTGGACTTATCCATCCTAAACACATTTCTACTGTACCAAAATTCAAGATGCTCACCTTACAGCAGCTTCTTCCCATGCTGGGCAAGGAGTTTTGGCTGGTAACATTGGACCTCAAGGAGGCATACCTGCATGTCCCAATCCGACAAAGCTGCAGAAGATACCTCAGATTTCTTGCAGGTTCAATCCACTATCAATTCTCTGCATTGCCCTTTGGCTTATCTACTGCACCCAGAGTATTCACGAAATGCCTGGCATCAGTGATTGCCTACTGCAGACTTCAAGGGATACAAATTTACCCTTATTTGGACGATTGCCTGATCCAAGCGGACAGCAAACACATACTTCTGGAACATCTGGCTTATGTAACACGATTATTGAATTCTCTGGGATACACAGTCAGCAAAGAGAAATCCAGGCTAACACCATCTCCGAAAATAACTTTCCCGGGTGCCAACTTGGACACAAACACCCAGATGGCCTATCTTACGCCAGAAAAACAGGGGCAACTGACTCAGTACTTCAAAATACTAGCAAATTGTACCAGGCTTACTGCAAGGAAAATCCTGCAGGCTCTGGGCTTCATGGCATCTTGCATTCTTCTAATCCCATGTGCAAAGTTGCATATGAGGAAACTTCAGTGGTACCTAAAAAAATCTATGGTCTCAACACAGCCACAGTTTGGAAACAATAATACCAATAATCCCATGTTTGCAAGAGGAATTTCTATGGTGGGCCCAAGCATGCCAAACAAACACAGGTCTACCATTGTGCAAGCCTCTAGCAAGTCAAGTCATCACGACAGACGCCTCAGACTACGCCTGGGGGGCACACATGACAGACAGATGCATTCAGGGCAAATAGTCCCAAAAGGAAAAGCACCTTCACATCAATCAAAAGGAAATGCTAGCAGTGATAAATGCAATTACAGCTTTCAAGGACCTCCTGCATCCAGGGCAATTATTGATAAGAACAGACAACACCACAGTAATGTGGTACATAAACAAACAAGGAGGAACACATTCATACCCCCTGTGCAGGCTAGCCATGTCACTTTGGAACTTGGCTCTGGAATGGCAAATCGAACTTCAAGCACAGTACCTGCCAGGATTGGAAAACACGCTGGCAGACAATCTAAGCAGAAATATGACAGACCCACACGAATGGAAGTTGCATCCTCAAGTGTTTACAAAGATAACCCAAGCGTGGGAAAGGCCAGACATAGATATCTCTGCCTCCCACAGGAATCATCAATTGACAAAGTTCTGCTCAAGGACTTTCCATCCAAAGGCCTGGAGAATGGACGCCCTTTCTTTCAGTTGGGCAGCACGGACAGTTTACGCCTTCCCACTTTTGCCTCTTCTGCCCAAGGTGCTCTTGAAAGCAAGAGCAGACAGACCGAAGATGATACTGATTGCTCCAGTCTGGCCAAGTCAACACTGGTACCCACTCCTGAGGAGCCTAACACATACTCCTCCCTGGACCCTACCTCTAATGCCACTTCTACTGACTCAGCACAGCTACAAAACTCTTCACAGTCAGCTGAAAACACTCAATCTGGCTGCATGGAAGATTCCTTAACACCACAACAAACCCTACTCTCCAAAGAGGTGCAGGATGTCATTTTGGAGGCCAGGAGGCCATCTACTAGAAAGGCTTACTCCGCAAAATGGAAACGGTTTTGCGCTTGGAATGAGAAAAAGGGCCAGGATCCTAGAAAACTGAATTTGCCTCAGATATTACAGTATCTAGCTGAGCTGTTGAACAGTGGACTTTCATTTTCCTCCATCAAAATTCATGCCTCAGCCATTTCTGCAGAATACAACACTGATCCACCCTTATTCTCTCACCCACTCTTAAGGCAGTTCCTCAGAGGGGCTAAGAATATAAGACCTCCAAGGAAACAACCAATACCAGCCTGGGATCTTAATTACATTCTAGAAAAATTAACTTTGCCTCCCTTTGAACCAGCTGCCTCAACAGATTTGCAATATTTGTCCTGGAAAACAGCTTTCCTTCTGGCCATTACCTCAGCTCGTAGGGTTTCGAAACTACAAGCCCTCATGGCTGTGCAGCCCTTTCTCATCTTCCATCAGGGCAGGGTTTCCTCGAACCAACCCGTCATTTATGCCTAAGGTAGTATCCAGGGTAGCTTTAAATCAGGCCATACACTTACCTACCTTTTACCCCAATCCTCAAAACAAAGGGGAAAGGCTGCTACATTCCTTAGACATCCATAGACAGCTACGTTACTATTTGGACAGAACAAAGCCTTTCAGGAAATCAGAACAACTCTTTGTGTCATATGCTGTAGGAGCTCAAGGGAAGCCAATTTCCAAACAGACCATTTCAAAATGGATAGGCCACTGCATACGGTTTTGTTACTCCTTTCATGACAAATCTGTTCCTACAGGCATCAGATCCCACTCCACAAGGGCCACAGCTACCTCTACAGCCTTCCTCAGAGGAGTCCCTAACAAAGATATTTTGGAGGCAGCCACTTGGAGTTCTGTGCATACCTTCACAAAACACTACCACCTGCCTTTATACTCCAAAACTAGAGCAGGCTTTGCCACTGCTGTGTTGCAGGGCATTCTGGCTCTTCCCAGTTCCACCTAGTGCCTACCACCCTGTGCGTAGCTTTGGGATTCTACCCATCTGTAATTACTGCAGCTGTATGCACGATGAACATAGTACAGTTTTGTACCTACCATAAATGTAGATGTTCGAGTGCTAATACAGCTGCAGTACAGGTTTCCCTCCCTCCTTCCCCTCTTGGTAAAGGCCTAGTGGCTAACACCTCCTCATACAACCTGATTGGGTTATCCTTCTTCTATGGTGTATTTGCTTGCAACTACTGATTTTTGGATTATATTGCATTGCATGATTATATATATAATTTATGTATTGCCTTCCTTCTGGGGGCACCTGACATCTGGGGCAAGAAAGACTGAAGAAAATGGCGTCGGCTGTGTCTTATATACCCCTGTCGCACTGACGTCAGGAAAGAAAGCGACAACAACCGACGCCGGACCTAGACTTTGGAATTCGGCCGACCGAGGACCCGCCTGACGGCAGAGAACCCATCTGTAATTACTGCAGCTGTATTAGCACTCGAACATCTACATTTATGGTAGGTACAAAACTGTACTTTTTTGTCCCCCCATATTTCCACCTTCCTTAAGGATAGGAGTCAGGTGGGCTTTCTTTGTGAGTTAGCTAGAGGCAGACACACAGGAAAAGATGGGTCCTGCAAGTAGTGAAATGGGGCTAAGGTTACTTTCTCTAGAAGAAACCAGGATTTTGAGTGATGTTCATCGTGTTTCACTGTTGCAGTCATTACATTTGGGTTATCCTGCTGGCAGGCTACCCGCAGTCAGCCTGAGTTCCAAAGTCTAGGTCCGGTGTCGGTTGCTGTCGCCTCCTCCCTGACGTCAGTGCGCCAGGGGTATAAAAGATGCAGCCGACGCCATTTTCTTCAGTCTTTTTTTGCCGCGCGGTGCCCGAAGCAAAAGCAGTTCGCAAGTGCCGGTTTGCCGACTCCTGAGATTTTCATATTCGAATTTCAGATCCGAAGTCTTCATTAAAGTTAAGTACCCCGTTGGGGAAACTTTTTTCTTGCTCTAGACCGATGTCAGAAAAAATTAATAATTGTATTTCTTGTGGGAAGCAAATACCTCATAAGGATTTTCATTCTTACTGTATTCCTTGCCTAGGCCCTGACCACGACGTTGCTAGTTGTCGGTTTTGTGCTAGATTTAACCAACGCACTATTAAGCGTCGGTACGATTTTGCATTTCATTACTTTGGCAGAAGATTCAATTATATAATGCCGTCGGAACAGCCGACTACCAGAGTTTATAAAAAGCGCAAAGAAAAAGAAAAGGACAGGCATCCGAGGTCCAAAACTGACGACGAGGCTTCCGCTAGGCCTATCGCCGGTTCTCAGTGAGGCACTTTCGCAGTCCCTGATGCCTGCTACCTCAGAGCCACAGGCTGCTTCCGACTCCCATGTGGAGCTGACTAGGCCGCTGGAAACTCAAGGTATTGGTCACTCGGAAACTATTCCCTCAGATGGGTCCGGAGCCGCTGAGCAGGCATCTGCTTCTGAGGGTGTTTTCAGGCCTACACAGTTATATGTGAAACCAACTTCAGCTTCAAAGGCAAAGACTAAAGCAGCTCTAAACACAAAGAAACAATTACAGCATTCTCCTGGACAAGCCACCATTGCCTAAAAAACAGATGCTTAAAATGACTGAAGACCTAATTACTTTAATCAGGAGTTCCCATCCCCCTCCTGATAAGAGGCCTAGGCAAGAGATAGAATATGAATCTTCAGATCAGGTTTCCATTTCCTCTGATTCCTCTACTGAACAGGAATATTCTCTTCCTCCCTATGAGGATTCTGATGCTGAAGAATGTATCCCTTCAACCTCTCCTCCTGAGGATTATTCTTTTGGGGAGACCCTGCATACTATGAGGGAGCATTTCCACTGTGAGAGCCAAGATTACTCAGAATCCAAGAAAAGGCTCAAAGACTTCCTTTTATTACCTCCTCCTGTTTTAGACATTGTAGATGATGTATTTTCAGAGTCCGGCCTGTCTCCTGACTCTTTACCACCAGCTCCTGTTAAGCCAGACAGATACTACAGGGTTCTTGATTCACATAAATTTCTTTATAAAAACCCTGGTGCTGACCCAGAAACTATCTCTCAGGGGCCCATAAGGGGTCAAGGCTTCCACTGCAAAAAACCCTATCCCCTCTGATAGGGATTCAAGGGCACTGGACAGATGGGGGAAAAAGATTTATACTTCTGCTACGTTGGCTGTAAGAGCTTTAAATTGCCAGTTTCATATGCTTAAATATCAACAATATCTTATGTCACTGCTTAAACAGAAAATGTTGACAAATTCAGAATGTGCAGAAAACAAAGAAATGCAGAATTTATTGCATGCAGCTGAACAAGTGGGAAAGCATACTTTGCAATGTGGTTTTGATTCTCTAGAGGCCTCCTGCAGGGCTGCTGTTACAGGTTCTGTCATTAGGAGGCATGCTTGGTTAAAAGAACAGAATCTGCCTGATCATGTTAAAGCAAAACTATTAGATGCTCCATTACAGCATGATACTTTGTTTGGTGTTAAAGCAGAAGAGGCATTGAAGAAAATGGCGGACAAAGCTAAGTCTATGCAAACAGTCAAGGATTTCTTGCAGGTACAGCCTCCCAGATTTAGCAGGAACTGGCCTACAAAGAATTGGTCCTTTCCAGTGTCAGACAGGCCACAAAGAGACAGATACAGACGTCCCAGAGGCAGATCACAACCCCAAGGCTCATACAGGCCTAAACAATGGGGTGCTTCTACCTCCAAAAGCAGAGAGGAAAAATCGCAGCCATACAGGAAACGGTCTCAATGACTTTCTCCTGCCAGCACCAAGCACTTATCTTCTGGCAGCCTCTTTGGGGGGAAAACTAGCACTTTTTTCACAAAATTGGCACATGATCACCCAGGACAAATGGGTCTTAAATATTGTATCACAAGGCTACAGGTTCCACTTTCACACCCTGCCAAGGCCAAACGGTATGCCAGACCTGCCACGCAAATTAATCAAGGGGCAGAGGCACAAAAACAAGTTTCATCCCTCATGGACATGAGAGCCATTCAGCTTGTACCACAGCAAGAGCAGGGACTAGGATTCTACTCAAGGCTATTCTTGGTGCCCAGAAAGGACAAAGCCTGGAGGCCAATATTGGACCTGTCTATCCTAAACACATTCCTGGATATTCCAAAATTCAGAATGTTAACTCTGCAACAGCTTCTGCCCATGCTGGGCAAGAAGGCTTGGCTTGTGACTTTAGACCTAAAAGAGGCATACCTGCATGTCCCAATCAGACAATCATGCAGAAGATACCTCAGATTTATATCTGGCTCAATGCACTACCAATTCTATGCACTGCCCTTTGGCTTATCTACTGCGCCCAGGGTCTTCACAAAATGCCTGGCACCAGTGCAATTGCATTTTGCAGACAAAGAGGAATACAAATATATCCTTACTTGGACGACTGCCTTATTCAAGCAGAGAACAAGGACATTCTACTACAGCATCTGGCGTTTGTAAAAATGTTACTAACAGGTCTAGGGTACACAGTAAACGAAAAGAAATAAAAACTCATACCCTCTCAAGAGATAATATTCCTGGGTGCAAGCTTAAATACAACTGCCCAGATGGCTTATCTCACACCAGACAAACACAGACAACTGATACTTATTTCAAAATGTTGGCAACAAAGACCCAGTTATCTGCAATAAAAATTCTGCAGGCCTTGGGTTTCATGACATCCTGCATTCTGCTAATTCCATATGCAAGACTGTATATGAGGAAACTTCAGTGGTATCTAAAAAGTGTTTGGACTCAACATTGCCACAGCCTGGAAACAATAATTACCCTCATTCCCTGGCTGCAACAGGAGTTTTGATGGTGGGCAAAAGCCTGTCACCACAACACGGGACAGCCATTCATCTTACCCACAGCCAGGCAGACATTGACAACAGATGCATCAGATTATGCCTGGGGGGGCCCATATGGCAGGAAGATGTATTTAGGGCACATGGTCCGCAAGTCAAATGCATCTACATATCAATCAAAAAGAGATGCTAGTTGTTCAGAATGCCCTGACAGCCTTCAAGGATCTACTTCATCCAGGACAACTACTGATAAAGATGGGCAATACTACAGTCATGTGGTACATAAACAAGCAGGGAGGCACACATTCCTACCCCCTCTGCAGGCTAGCCTTGAACTTGTGGGACACAGCATTTACTTACCAAGTACATCTGCAAGCACAATTCCTGCCAGGAAGGACAAATCCTCTGACAGACTAACTAAGCAGAAACCTAATGGATCCCCATGAGTGGAAATTGGATCCACAAGTTTCAGCATAATAACAAGGACCTGGGGATGCCCGGACATAGACCTATTTGTCTCCCCTCACAACTACCAACTACAGAGATTCTGCACAAGGACTTATCACAAGCAAGCATGGAAAGTGGATGCTCTATCTTTCAGCTGGCAAAATCTAACAGTATATGCCTTTCCTCCTCTGCCTCTCCTCCCCAAGGTACTCCTCAAGGTCAGACAAGAGAAACCAAAAATGATATTGATTGCCCCAGACTGGCCCCGCCAGCACTGGTATCCAATCCTAAAGAGCTTGTCTCAATGCCCAGCTTGGACATTACCTCACATTCCTCACTTATTGACCCAAGAAGACAGTCAGATACTGCACAGCCAACTCAGGACCTTAAACCTGGCAGCATGGCGGATAATGTAGCCATTCAAGACGCACCTCTCTAAAGCAGTGATGGATGTTATTTTGGAGGCCAGGAGGCCTAGCACCAGAAAATCTTATGCAGAAAAATGGAAGAGATTCTGTGCTTCGAACCAGGCACAAGGTATTGACACGATTGTTCCAAATATTCCTCAGATTTTGCAATACTTAACTGAGATGCGTGATAAAGGCCTTTACTTTTCATCAATTAAAATTCATGCCTCTGCTATTTCAGCTCATTACAATACAGAACCACCTATTTTTTCTCATCCATTACTAAGGCAGTACCTCAGAGGGGCCAAAAACATAACACCTCCAAGGAGAGCACCAATACCTGCATGGGACCTCAACTATGTCTTGGAAAAACTCACACTGCCTCCGTTTGAGCCAGCCTCTGCAGCTGATGTAAAATTCTTATCCTGGAAAACAGCTGTGCTCCTAGCAATAACCTCCGCTAGACGAGTCTCAGAGTTACAGGCACTCATGGCTGTGGAACTTTTTATCATTTTCCATCCTGACAGGGTTTCTCCGAGGACAAACCCTACATTTATGCCTAAGGTAGTGTCCAGTGTGGCCCTTAACCAAACAATTAATTTGTCTACCTTTTATCCAAACTCGCAGAATAAGGGTCTGAGAATTTTGCATTCTTTGGACATTCACAGGCAGCTACGCTTCTACTTGGACAGAACCAAAGCTTTCAGAAAGACTGAACAACTTCTAGTAGCATATACTGCAGGATCACAAGGAAAGCTTATCTCAAAGCAGACTATTTCAAAGTGGATAGGCCACTGCATTCGTTTCTGCTATTCACAGCATGGCAAATCAGTGCCTAAGGGAATTAGGCCACATTCAACCAGAGCAGCAGCCACTTCAGCAGCCTTCCTCAGAGGAGTACTAACCAAAGACATCTTAGAGGCTGCAACTTGGAGTTCAGTGCATACTTTTACAAAGCACAATCACTTGCCTCTCTGCTCTAAATCCAGGGCAGGCTTTGCCACTGCAGTTCTGCAGGGCCTGATAGCCTCTCCTAATCCTATTTAGCACCAGCCTCCCAACCTTAGCTTTGGGATTCAACCCAATTGTAATGACTGCAACAGTGAAACACGATTAACATAGTACAGTTGTGTACATACCATAAATGTAGATGTTCGAGTGTATTCACTGTTGCAGTCCAGGTCACCCTCCCACCATCCCCCTTTTCCTTTGCTGGGACTTATCTGTACTTCTCTATTCTATACAACCTATGTGGTGTATTTGCTTGTAGATGAAGGAAAAGTTGTTTTTTGTGCATGTATGCTTATTGGCATAATTTAGCCTACCATTTTAGGGGCACCTGACATCTGGGGCAAGAAAAACTGAAGAAAATGGCATCGGCTGCATCTTTTATACCCCTAGCGCACTAACATCAGGGAGGAGGTGACAGCAACCGATGCTGGACCTAGACTTTGGAACTCGGGCCGACTGTGGGTAGCCTGCCAGCAGGATAACCCAATTGTAATGACTGCAATAGTGAATACACTTGAACATCTGCATTTATGGTAGTTACACAACTGTACATTTCTCCTTTTCCCAAATGCAAATCATTCCTTATGCCTCCACAAATAGAAAGCCAATTATTCCATTGAGCCATTGAGAATGTTCTAAAAAAAAAGGAAAAGGGGCTGGGTTGTACTTCATACTGTTTGTAGACTATAGAAAAGAAAGAATTTGGATGACCAATTTGGACCTTTGCAGACTCAACAAGTTACTGAGAGTCCCAAATTTCAAAACGCTATTCTTGCAGAGCCTTCTGCCCTTGCTTATTAGTCATGCCTGCATGGTGATCTTGGATTTAAAGGATGCCTGTCTACATACCTCCATAGCCAAAGTGGACAGTGAATTCCTCAGAGTCAAAGCAGGGAATGTCCATTACAACTTCACATCCTTGCCATTTAGCTCGTCTTCTGCACTCAGAGTGTTTACAGAGTGCCTGGCTTCAGTGATTAACATTCTGCAGGGTATCCGGTTTCCATGTCTGTCCTTATCAGGATAATGTCTTCATTCAGGCCACATTCCTGGAAGAGATCCAGGAGGCTCTACAGTTGATAGTCAGCTGTTTTCACTCTATTTGACTTTATCTCCTGTGGCATGTTTTAGTTCTAAGGAAACTGCTGGATGCAGTGGAGCAGAAGACATTTCTTCCAAAGGCTAAGATACTTCCTGTCACAGTGTTTCAGAAAGATTGCCAACTTGAACCAGATAGTTCTGGGATACATAACCTGTTGTAGATTGATGGTCCTTTTGGCAAGAATTCTCATGAGTTGATTTTAGTTGTACCAAAGAAATAGGTTATACTACAAAGAATGAGCATGCCGTTATCAAATTATATCCACTGCTCCTTTGCATCAAGAAATAACTCTGAAGTGGAAATAGCAAAATCCAGTCTCTATTTTTGTCTGATTCAGCACATGGATCATCTGATCTGACTTCAACACCATCTTTGAAACTTCACGGATCCAGGGTTGTGACTCCTTTCCCTAACCATAGTTTCCTCCACTCCACCTTAGTACCTCACATCCCCTTTCTCACCTGAAGCATCAGACCTGTTCTGCATGGGCTCTCCTTCAAAAAGCATATCCTTTGCTGCTCTAGTTATATTTCTGCAATTTTCTCTTCTACCAAGAGTCTTGTCTCTCAAGATTTATTTTTCTGCTGTAGTTGAAAAAAGATGTTTTACTTAGTTTAAAGATGGATAGTAAGTGATAGTTATCCTTAGGATTAGGCATTTTCTTCAAAACCAATGTATTCTTTCTGCTAGCTATAGTTATTAAATTTTGATAGGTTACACCTACATGCAGAACAGTGTATTTTGAAAATGTTCTGTTCTTTAACTTTAAATTTTAGATAGTATTTTGCTGTGTTTGTAGTGTTGGCTCTACCTTTTGGTTGTGTGTTTCTAGAATGTGACAGCTAGGGCTTTAAAAAGTGTGCGGAATTTGGACACTAAATCCCCCTTCAGGATCAGCATTCGTTATGTGTTTATTTCCTGGGTGCTGCCAGTCTTGAGACAGATTATGAAACCTGTGCTTGTTTTAGCAGGAGAGCTCCCCAAATGTGTAGGGAAAATGCAACTGTCAGAGGCCTTCCTGCACACTCAGGGTCTTCCTACTTAGCTGCCTCCTCTTCACCCACTGCTGCTGCCTTCCCAGCCCAAAAAAAAAAAAAACAGACTAAGCCAAAACCAAGGACGGAGACGAGCAAAAAGAGAAAACTGATAAGGAAACAGTAGAAGAGAAGAGAGAAAAATAAAAGTTAGAAAAGTCCAGGAAACAGTCTCTGGATCCCACTGCTTGTCAGTTTGCATCCAAAATCTCCTAGGAAGGCAGATCTGTCAGATGTTCTTCGTGTTTCACTGTTGCAGTCATCACATTTAGGTTATCTGCTTGCAGTAGCCCTCAGTCGGCTTGATTATCAAAGTCTTGGGTCCTGTGTCGGTTGCTTTCTCATCTTCCATGACGTTAGGTAGTCAGGGGTATAAAGCATGCAGCCGACACCATTACATCCGTCTTTCTTGCCATGCGGTGCCCGAAGCAGTTCGCAAGTGCTGGTCAGCCGACTCCTGAAATTTTCATTTTCGAGTTTCAGAACCAAAGTCTTCAACTAAAGCCGAGTACCCCGTTGGGGAAACTTTTTCTTGCTCTAAACCAATGTCAGTAAAAGTCAATTATATTTTTTGTGGAAAGCAAATACCTCATAAAGATTTTCATTTGTATTGTATTCCTTATCTAGGCCCCGACCACAACATACCTCACTGTCGGTTCTGTGCCTTATTTAAACAACAAACTATTCGTCGTCTGTATATTTACGCTTCTAAATATTTTCGTACTCTGTTCAATTACCCAGATATGGCTTTGGCAAGCCACCCGACTACCGACATTCCTAAAAAAATGCAAAGATAAAGACAGAGACAGGCTGCCTAGGTCCAAAGCTGCCGATGACGCTTCTCCTAAGCTAGTCACCAGTTCGCCGGTACTCAGTGAGGCGCTTTCACAGCTGCTGATGCCTGCTACTTCAGATTCGCAGGCCTCTACTGAGACCCATTCAGAGTCCAGTATGCCATCAGATGCTTCAACTGTGGAACCTGCGGATGTCTCTACCTTGGATGGGTCCAGAGCTGCTGTGCAGGCACTGGCTTCTCAGGGTGTATTCAGGCGTACTGACTTGCATATTAAACCGACGCCATCTTCTTCAAGGCCTAAAACTCGATCCATGCCTAGCAAACCGCCCAGACCGCATGGTCAGGCTTCTGTGCCTTAAAAACAAATGATAAGAATGGCTGAAGACCTTATTACTTTAATCAGGGGAAGCCAACCTTCCTCATCTAAGAGACCTAGGACTGAATTTGCTTATGATACTTTTGACCAGGATTCTGAAATTTCTGTTCACTCAGATGACCAGGATTTACCCTTATCTACCTATGAGGATTCTGATGCAGAGGACTCTACTCCCTCTGCTTCCCCTCCAGAGGATTTCTCTTTTGGTGAAACCTTGCATACTCTTAGGGAGCATTTTCGCTGGGAAAGCCAGGATTACTCTGATTCTAAAAAGAGACTTAGGGATTTGTTACTCCTCCCCAAACACAGGCCTTTAGCTTATCCCCCCTGTGCTGGACATTGTTGATGATGCCTTTTCAGAATCTAGCTTGGCCCTTGACTCCTTACCTCCTCCTCCCAGAAAACTAGATAGATATTGCGGGGTTCCTGACTCTCACAAGTTCCTCTTTAAAAATCCTACTGTGGCGCTGGATAGATTGGGTAAGAAGGTATACACTTCTGCAACCTTGGCCATTAGGGCCTTAAACTGCCAGTTTCATATGTTAAAGTATTAGCAGCATATTATTGGATTGCTTAAACAGAAAATTATGTTGATTCCTGACTGTGCTGAAAATAAGGATTTACAGGATTTAATGCATTCTGCTGAACAAGTTGGAAAACATACTTTGCAGTGTGGTTTTGATTCACTAGAGGCATCTTGCAGGGCTGCTGTTACTGGGTCTGTACTTAGAAGGCATGCTTGGCTTAAGGGGCAATTTTTGCCAGATCTTTGCCAGATCATGTTAAAGCTAAATTGTTGGGTGCTCCCTTAAACCAGGACCGCCTGTTTGGCAACAAAGCAGAAGTGCTTAAAAAGATGGAGGAAAAAGCTAAATCTATGCAAACTGTTAAAGATTTCCTGCAAGTACAGCCTCCAAGATTTAGTAGGCATTGGTCCTCTAAGAATTGGACCTTTCCTGCCTCTTCCAGGCCTTCTCAGTCCAAACCCATAACCAGCAGAACACCCAGGCTTCAGTCCCAAGGTGTACACAGGACTAAGCAGTGGGGCTCTCCCACTTCCAAATCAGGGAGTAGTAAGAGTCCCCAATGGCAAACTGTCTTAATGACTTAACTTTAAAACTTCCAAGCCCTTCTCAACTGACTGCTGCTTTAGGGAGGAAAGATTGCTCTGCAGGCAAAAAACTGGGAACTCATTACCCAGGACAAATGGGTTTTAAATATAGTTTCCCAAGGATACAGATTCCACTTCCACATTTTACCAACCCCAAACTGTTGGCCAGATCTACCCCCAAATCAGTGGGCAGAGGCTCAAAAGCAAGTACTTTCTCTCAAGTATAAGGGCTATTCACACTGTCCCAGAAGAGGAAAGTGGACAATGTTTTTACTCAATACTTTTCCTGGTACCCAGAAAAGACAGCATATGGCGTCCTCTCCTGGATCTCTCCATCCTAAACACCTTTTTGGTGATCCCAAAATTCACAATGCTAACTCTTCACCAGTTGCTTCCTATGCTAGGCAAGGATGCCTGGTTGGCAACACTGGATTTAAAGGAAGCCTGTCTGCACATCCCAATCAGGGAATCTTGCAGAAGATACCTACGCTTCAAATCAGGCTACATGCACTGTCAGTTCTCTGCACTGCCCTTTGGCTTATCTACTGCGCCCAGGGTATTCACAAAGTGCCTAGCTCCAGTCGTTGCATTTTGCAGGCAAAGAAGTATTCAAATATACCCATACTGGACGATTGTCTAATTCAGGCAGAAAGCCAGGGCATACTTTTGAATCATCTGGCATTTGTACAAAAGGTGCTAACTTGTCTGGGGTACACCATAAACGAAAATAAATCACATATTGTACCCTGTCAATAAATTGTATTCCTGGGAGCAAGCTTGAACACAACTTCCCAGATGGCTTTCCTCATGCCAGAGAAACAAGTTCATTTGACAGCTTACTTCAAACAAATGGCCACAAAAACCCTGCTAATCTGCAAGACAAATGTTGCAAGCCTTGGGGTTCCATGGCCTCTTGCATTCTCCTAATTTCATATGCAAGACTGCATATGAGGAAACTACAATGGTATCTAAAAAGCCTATGGTGTCAACATTCTCAGGATCTAGAAGCAATGATTCCTGTCATACCTTGCCTACAGTTAGAGTTCCTTTGGTGGGCAGATGCCTGCCACCAAAACAAGGGACTGCCATTCACTGTACCCCCCTGCCGCCCAAACCCTAACAGATGCATCAGACTATGCATGGGGAGCTCACTTGGCAGGGAAGTGCATTCAGGGCAAATGGAACCCAAGTCAAATGCACCTGCATATCAATCAAATAGAAATGTTAGCTGTACAGAATGCTCTGACAGCCTTCAAGGACCACATACTTCCAGGACAATTAATGGTAAAGACGGACAACACCACTGTTATGTGGTACATAAATAAGCAGGGGGGAACCCACTCATACCCTCTCTGCAGACTAGCCATGGCTTTGTGGATACAGCCTTGAGCTACCAAGTGCACCTACAGGCTCAATTCCTGCCAGGAAAGCTAAACACACTGGCAGATGAACTAAGCAGAAATCTCATGGACCCACATTAATGGAAACTGGAACCAAAGGCATTCAGTATGTTGATAAACAATTGGGGGGGGGCCAGATATAGACCTGTTTGCCTCCCCCCGAACTACCAATTGGACAAATTCTGCACAAGCACCCCCCACAAACAAGCTTGGAAAGTGGATGCCCTGTCCTTCACCTGGAAAAATCTATCAGTTTATGCTTTTCTCCTCTGCCTCTCCTCTCCAGGTACTACTAAAGATCAAACAGGACAAACCGAGGATGATACTGATTGCTCCAGACTGGCCACGCCTGCACTGGTGCCCCCTCTTGCGCAGTGTGTCACTGCTGGCACCATGGCACCTGCCTATGACCCCTACCCTGCTGTCCCAGCAGGAGGGCCAGATTCTGCACCCTCAGCTTCAAACCCTGAACCTGGCAGCCTGGCTAATTACCTGATCTCTCTTTTACCATCCCTCAGTAAACAAGTGTTGGATGTCATTCTTGAGGCAAGGAGGCCTAGTACTAGAAAATTTTATGCTGAAAAATGAAAAAGATTCTGTTCCTGGAACCAAACTCAGGGGATGGGCACAGCAGCGCTCAATTTACCTCAGATTCTTCAATACTTAACCAAGATGCTTCACAAGGGCCTTTCCTTTTCCTCCATCAAAACTCATGCCTCAGCCATGTCAGCTTATTACAACACAGAACCACCCCTCTTCTCTCATCCGTTGCTCAAGCAGTTCCTCGGAAGGACCAAAAACTTAAGAACACCCAGGAGAGCCCCAACTCCAGCCTGGGACCTTAACTTTGTATTGGATAAACTCACTCAACTCCTTTTGAGCCAGCTGCAAGTGCAGAGTTAAAATTCCTTTCTTGGAAAACAGCCCCAGCCTTCCTTTTAGCCATCACTTCAAGCAAGAAGGTTGTTTGAATTACAGGCCCTTTTGGCAGTGGAGCCTTTCATCATCTTTCATGTGGACAGGGTGTCCCTCAGGACCAATCCCTCTTTCATGCCCAAGGTATTATCCAGTGTGGCTCTTAATCAGTCCATTCATTTGCCAACCTTCTTTTCTAATCCACAGAACAAAGGGGAATGGATACTGCACTCCTTAGATGTGCACAGACAACTTCGATTTTACTTGGACAAGACTAAACCTCTCGGGAAATCTGAACAGCTGCTGGTGGCATTTGCTGCAGGGGCAGAGGGGAAGGCCATTTCAAAGCAAACCATTTCTAAATGGATAGGCCATTGCATTAATTTCTGCTATAAGCACCATGGAAAACCTATCCCACAGGGGATAAGACCACATTCAACCAGGGCTGCATATACCTCTACAGCCTTTCTCAGAGGTGTCCCTACCAGGGACATCCTACAAGCTGCTACCTGGAGTTCTGTACATACTTTCACCAAGCATTACCATTTGCCAATTTTCTCTAAATCCAGAGCTGGTTTTGCCATTGCAGTCTTGCAGGGCCTCATAGCTGGTCCTAATGCTATCTAAATTCCTCCTCCCATCCTTAGCTTTAGTAATCTACCCAAATGTGATGACTCTAACAGTGAAACACGAAGAACATAGTACAGTTGTGTACACTTACCATAAATGTAGATGTTCGAGTGTATTCACTGATGCAGTCCTGGTTACCCTCCTTCCAGCCCCCTGACTTCTTTTGGCTACACCTCTATTCCTTTTTACTATGCTTAAAAGCTTTTTTGTTTATTTACTTTTTGTTGGAGGTATAACTTTGTGTGTATGTATGTGTATATATGTACATATATATATATATATATATATATATATATATATATATATATCTATATATATATATATATATATATATATATATATATATATATATATAATTTAATTGCTTCCCATTCGGGGGGCACGGGCACCTGACGTCTGGGGCAAGAAAAACTGGTGTAATGGCGTCGGCTGCATGCTTTATACACCTGACTACCTGATGTCATGGAAGATGAGACAGCAACCAATGCAGGACCCAAGACTTTGATAATCAGGCCGACTGAGGGCTACTGCAAGCAGATAACCCAAATGTGATGACTGCAACAGTGAATACACTCTAACATCTACATTTATGGTAAGTGTACTCAGCTGTACTTTCCTCAGACCTGACCTTCCTCTCCTCAGCCCCAATTCTGTTTGGAACCAGAGAGTCCGAGACTACATGCTGCAGTATTACAGGACAAAAGATATTCAAGACCGCCCTCTGTGGCTTCTTTTGTTTGGTCAATCCAGAAACTTTACTGGACCGCATGTGATGAGGATGTTATTGAAAATGCAGATCCAGCTGAGGGTTGTCTCAATGCCATCTCCCCTGAATGCGCAGATTACTGGTCCAACAACCCCCTCCTCTTCTATCTCCAATACCCGTTCATCACTCGTACTCTGCTATCCTGAGCTGACAGTTCGGGCTACTTTGACTCTGACTGTATCCCTATCTCTTTTCATTCATATGAGTTAGGATCAGGAAGAGTCTTCGAGCTGAAGTGTTGGTGCTGGCACTTGAGGGGGTGGGTCAATTGAAGTTATCTGATCTGTCAGTCTCTCTCTCTCTCTCTCTCTCTCTCTCTCTCTCTCTCTGTCTCTGTCTCTCGGGCACTCGGCCCTTGACAGCTCAGATGTGAAATCAGGCTCTGAGCTGAGACCCATCGGTATTGGGAAGTCGTCTCCTTCAGACATGAGGAGACCTCATTCAGGGCCAATTGTGGCTTTGGCCTTCCAGGCTTTTAAGATGGCTTTGGCTGTGCCAAAGTAAAAGGGTTTACTACTCAGCACAGCTCCACCTAAACTTCAAGAGGTTCCTGAGTCTTCCCTTCATTTATGCAGCAGGTACAGTCTGTACCACAGGTTTCTGAGACTGCTTACTGCACGAGTTTCCATTGTGATTCAGATGTTTGATCATCCACCAGTATAGGTTCACAGGAAACAGGCTTGCAAAGGGAAGCACATAGACTCATCCCCAGAGTCTTTCATTGGAGGCACAGATTTGGATGATGATGAAGGCTCCCCTAGATCTGTCTTGGAAGACATCAGCTTCGGCGAGATCTTCTAATTGAGGAAACAGTGAGGAATGGTCTACAAATAACCCTTCACTAAATGAGACTGTATTCTTGTAGGCCTTTGAGTCTGTCTCATCTTCATTCGGGGTAGTACCACCCGTTGATGATCTTATTGACCTTGTAGCTCAGCGGACATGGAAGGACCCTGACATGGTGGAAGCAGTACCAACGGGTAGGATTTTGACAGCACCTAAGGACAGGAAGCATTGGAGCAGAGGTCCACCAGTAGATACCATGGTTTTAGTGGTAGTCGCCAAGAAGGAATTATTGGAAGAAAGTTCCTCTGTCCACCACCATAACTAGGAGTCTAGGGAACTGTACATTTTTGGGAAATGGACATGCACTTCAGTGGCCTTATTTCTCCAAGTGCTGAACTGTTTGACTTTTGTGTAACAGAATTCCAGAGAGACTTGACTAAACAGCTCTCAAAATCTCTCTCTTGTAACCTTCCCTGGACCTGACACAACAAGTAGAATTCATTGGATGCCACCTGGACTCTGAGTTAAAGATTACCAAATTACCTCACTTCTGAGTGCTCTCCCTTCTTCTGACAGTTGCACAGGTACTTCAGCATCCTTCGCCATCAGCAAGGTTAATTGTGACATTTAAGTCTAATAGCCTCCACAGTTTCACTAGCTAGATTTTACATGAAAGTATTCCAGTGGACTCTTTCTATGCAGTGGTCAGAAAACATTCACTCTTTGCATACCAAAATTTGCATTACTCCAATATGCAGAGATCATATCTACTAGTGGATAAAATTCCTGTCAACTACCAAAGGTCATCTCTTTCACACAGATCCATCACTGGCTGTCATAACCACAGACTCCTCCCTTCTGTGGAGGGCATTTCAAAGGGAGAATGTTTCAAGTTCTTGATCACATCTCGAGGTCACTCTTCACATCACTGTGTTGGAGATGACAACTGGTCTCCTAGCATTGCAGTGTGATTTCCACGCAGGTGGTTAACAGTAGTCTGGTACATCAGCAAACTGGGAGGAACCCGTGTGTACCCTCTGTCAGAAGCCGCAATAGTATAGCAGTGGGCGATGGTTTCATACAGACTTCTGATAGCAATGCACACACCTGGGATGCACAGTATATTAGCAGACAAATTGAGCAGAACTATCTTAATGGCTCATGAGTGGCCCCTCAATCCAACAATGGCAGCTTTGGCTTTCCTGTACTAGGACTAACCTTGTTGCGACCTTCTTGCTTCCTACCTGAACAAGTGCAGCAGTTATTTTGCCCTGTTACCTTCACTGGGACAGTCACAGAGGGATGCTGTGGTCTACAGTTGGGCCCCCCGATCTTCTTTATGCTTTCCTCCCATTGCCCTTAATGAACATATTCATCCAGAAAGCAGGAAAATGCAAGACCAGAGTGATCCTTCTTGCTCTTTTCTGGCCCATTACACTTGGGTTATCCTGCTGGCAGGCGACCCGCAGTCGGCCCGAGTTCCAAAGTCTTGGTCCGGCGTCGGTTGCTGTCGCCTCTTCCCGGACGTCAGTGCGCCAGGGGTATAAAAGTTGCAACTGACGCCATTTTCTTCAGTCTTTCTTGCCGCACGGTGCCCGAAGCAAAAGCAGTTCGCAAGTGCCGGTCGGCCAACTCCTCTGAGATTTTCAAAATTGTATTTCAGAACCGAAGTCTTCAATAAAGCTAAGTACCCCGTTGGGGAAACTTTTTCTTGCTCCAAACCGATGTCAGTAAAAGTTAACAATTGTATTTCTTGTGGGAAGCAAATGCCTCATAAGGACTTTCACTCTTACTGCATTCCTTGCCTAGGCCCTGATCACGACATTGCTAGTTGTCGGTTTTGTGCTAGATTCAATAAACGCACTATTATACGTCTGTTTGATTTTGCTTTACATTATTTTGGACAAAGATTTAATTATATAATGCCGTCAGATCAACCGACCGGAATGTATAAAAAACGCAAAGACAAAGAAAAAGACAGGCAACCGAGGTCCAAAACCGACAACGAAACCTCTTCTAGTCCAGTTGCCGGTTCGCCGGTTCTCAGTGAGGTGCTTTCGCAGCCCCTGACACCTGCTACCTCAGAGCCACAGGCCGTAACCGACAGCCATGTGGAGGCCCCGAGGCCTGTGTAAACGCAAGGTATTGGGCCTACGGAAACTATACCCTCAGATGGGTCTGGAGCCGCTGAGCAGGCACCGGCATCTGAGGGCGTCTTCAGACCTTCACAGCTTACATTTAAGCCTACTACAGCAACAAAGGCAAAGTCAAAAACACCATTAAAGACAAGGAAACAAGTACAGCATTCTTCAAAACAGGCATCTATGCCAAAGAAACAGATGCTTAAAATGGCCGAAGACCTTATTACTTATGGGCTCCCATCTCCCTCCTGACAAAAGGCCTAGGCAAGACACTGATTATGATTCCTCTGATCAGGTTTCCATTTCCTCTGATTCTTCTTCTGATCAGGGCTATTCTCTCCCTCCTTATGAGGACTCTGATGCTGAAGAGTCCATTCCTTCAGCCTCACAGCCTGAGGATTATTCTTTTGGGGAAACCCTGCACACCATGAGGGAGCAGTTCCACCGGGAGAGCCAGGATTACTCAGAATACAAGAAAAGGCTCAGAGATTTCCTTTTATTGCCTCAGCACAGGACCCTGGCTATCCCCCCTGTGCTTGATATTGTAGATGATGTTTTTTCTGAATCCAGTCTGTCTCCAGATTCTTAACCCCCCGCACGAGTAAAGCCAGACAGGTACTACAGGGTCCGTGACTCTTATAAATTTCTTTACAAAAACCCCGCTGCAGACCCAGAAACAATTCTCAGGGTCCTAAAGGGGTTAAAGCTTCCACTGCCAAAAATCCTGTCCCCTCAGATAGGGATTCCAGAGCTCTGGACAGATGGGGGAAAAAAGTTTACACTTCTGCTACTTTAGCTGTAAGAGCTTTAAACTGTCAGTTTCACATGCTTAAATATCAACAGTATCTCATGTCATTATTAAATCAGAAAATGGTTGCAAATATAGAAAGTCCTGACAGTAAAGAAATGCAGGATTTATTGCATGCAGTTGAACAAGTGGGAAAGCATACTCTGCAGTGTGGTTTTGATTCATTAGAGGCTTCTTGTAGAGCCGCAGTTACAGGCTCAGTTATTCGAAGACATGCTTGGTTGAAGAACAAAGTTTACCTGACCATGTTAAAGTAAAAATATTGGATGCTCCACTACAGCATGATACTTTGTTTGGTGTTAAGGCAGAAGAAGTGTTAAAGAAAATGGAGGATAAAGCAAAGTCAATGCAAACTGTGAAAGATTTCTTACAGGTTCAACCACCTAGATTTAGCAATAACTGGCCTTCAAAAAAATTGGTCCTTTCCAGTGTCAGACAGGCCACAAAGACGCAGATACAGACGCCCAAGAGGCAGATCTCAGCCCCAAGGCTCCTACAGACCTAAACAATGGGGTGCTTCAGCCCCCAAAGGAGGAGAAGACAAATCACAACCATATAATAAACAGTCACAATGACTTCCCTCTGCAAATGCCAATCTCTTAAAAGTTGACAGCACACCTAGAGGGAAAGCTAGCATTTTTCTCAAAAAATTGGCGCATGATCACCCAAGACCAATGGGTGCTGAATATAGTTTCTCAGGGGTACAGGTTCCACTTCTACATGCTTCCAAAACTAAAAGGTGTGCCAAACCTGCCACAGAACCAATGGGCAGAGGCACAAAAACAGATTGCTTCTCTTATGGATATGGGAGCTATTCAAAAAGTTCCACAAGAACAGGCACAAGGATTTTACTCAAGACTTTTCTTAGTACCCAGAAAAGACAAAGCCTGGAGGCCAGTACTGGACCTGTCAATCCTAAGTACCTTCCTGGATGTTCCAAAATTCAAAATGTTAACACTACAACAAGTTCTGCCCATGCTGGGCAAGGAGGCTTGGCTAGTTACTTTGGATCTCAAGGAGGCATACCTGCTCGTCCCAATCAGGCAATCATGCAGAAGATACCTCAGATTTATAGCAGGCTGAATACATTACCAATTCTCTGCACTGCCCTTTGGCTTATCTACTGCGCCCAGGGTCTTCACAAAATGCCTGGCACCAGTAGTTGCATTTTGCAGACAAAAAGGAATTCAAATATATCCCTACTTGGACGACGGTCTTATTCAAGCAGAGAGCAAGGGCATTCTTCTAAAGCACCTGGCGTTTGTAAAAAGATTGCTAATTTGCCTAGGGTACACAGTAAACGAAAAGAAATCAAAACTAGTGCTCTCTCGAGATAATATTCGTGGGTGCAAGCTTAAATACAACTGCCCAGATGGCTTATCTCACGCCAGACAAACAAAGGCAACTGACTCATTACTTTCAAATGATGGCTACAAAGACCCAGCTCCCTGCAAGAAAAATTCTGCAGGCCCTGGGTTTCATGGCATCCTGCATTCTATTAATTCCGTATGCAAAACTGCATATGAGGAAACTACAATGGTATCTAAAAAGTGTTTGGACTCAGCATTGTCACAGCCTAGAGGCAATCATAACCTTGATTCCCTGCCTACAACAGGAGTTTCTGTGGTGGTCCCAGACCTGTCACCACAACAAGGGACAGCCTTTCACCTTACCTACAGCCAGGCAGACAATAACAACGGATGCATTGGATCATGCCAGGGGAGCACATATGGCAGGAAAATGTATTCAGGGCACGTGGCCCAAGGAACAAATGCATCTTCACATCAATCAAAAAGAGATGCTAGCTGTACAGAATGCCCTGACAGCCTTCAAGGACCTAATACATCCAGGACAACTATTAATAAAGGCGGACAATACCACAGTTATGTGGTACATAAACAAGCAAGGGGGCACGCATTCCTACCCCCTATGCAGACAAGCCATGACTTTGTGGAACACAGCACTGACCTACCAGGTTCATCTGCAAGCACAATTCCTGCCAGGAACAAAAAATACACAGGCAGACGAACTAAGCAGAAATGTCATGGATCCTCACGAATGGAAGCTAAATCCACAAATGTTCAGCATGATAACAAGGGAGTGGGGACGCCCAGACCTAGATCTTTTTGCCTTCCCTCACAATTGCCAAATACAGAAATTTTGCACCAGGACTTGTCACTCTCAAGCATGGAAAGTGGATGCTCTATCATTCAGCTGGAAAAACCTGACAGTCTATGCCTTCCCCCTGATGCCTCTTCTCACCAAGGTGCTTCTAAAAGTCAGACAAGAGAGGCCAAAAATGATCCTGATTGCACCAGACTGGCCACGCCAGCACTGGTACCCAATCCTAAAGACTTTGTCCCAAGGCCCACCTTGGCCTCTACCTCAAATCCCTCATCTTCTGACACAGCAAAACAATCAGATTCTGCACAGTCAACTCAGAACCTTAAACCTGGCAGCATGGTGGATAATGTAGCCACTAAGACTGCACCTCTCTCTAAAGCTGTTATGGATGTAATTTTGGAAACCAGGAGACCCAGCACTAGGAAATCTTATACAGAAAAATGGAAGAGATTCTGTGCTTGGAACCAGGCACAAGGGCTTGACCCACTGGCTCCTAATGTACCTCATATTTTGCAATATTTGACTGAGATGTTGGACAAAGGCCTATCTTTTTCATCTATTAAAATCCATGCCTCTGCCATTTCAGCTCATTACAATGCGGATCCTCCTATTTTTTCACACCCTCTACTAAGACAGTACCTCAGAGGGGCAAATAATATAAGACCCCCTAGAAGAGCATCAGTACCTACTTGGGACCTCAATTTTTTTTTTTAGAAAAGCTAACACTGCCTCCATTTAACCAGCCAGCACAACTGACCTTAAATTCTTGTCATGGAAAACTGCTCTGCTCCTAGCAATAACTTCAGCAAGAATAGTCTCAGAGTTACAGGCATTGATGGCTGTGGAACCTTTCCTCATTTTTCATCAAGACAGGGTTTCTCTTAGAACAAACCCAACATTCATGCCAAAAGTGGTCTCCAATGTGGCCTTAAGCCAAACCATTCATTTGCCTACTTTTACCCAAATTCCCAGAATAAAGGGGAAAGACTTGTGCACGCTTTGGATATACACAGGCAGCTACGATTTTACTTGGACAAAACAAAAGCTTTCAGAAAAACTGAGCAACTGTTTGTAGCATATGCTGCAGGATCACAAGGAAAGCCTATTACAAAGGAGACACTCTCCAAATGGATAGGACACTGCATCCGCTTCTGTTATGCACAACATGGCAAATCTGTGCCTAAGGGCATTAGGCCTCATTCTACCAGA
The DNA here is from genome assembly GCF_019279795.1 of Protopterus annectens. Lineage (NCBI taxonomy): Eukaryota > Metazoa > Chordata > Ceratodontiformes > Protopteridae > Protopterus > Protopterus annectens. The sequence continues at coordinate 667,218,058 of NC_056751.1, read as the reverse complement.
GCAGCAGCCACTTCAGCAGCTTTCCTCAGAGGGGTACCAACCAAAGACATATTAGAAGCTGAAACCTGGAGCTCAGTGCACACTTTTACCAAGCACTACCACCTACCTCTCTACTCCAAATCCAGAGCAGGCTTTGCCACCGCAGTTCTGCAGGGCTTGTTAGCCTCGCCAAATCCAATCTAGACCCAGCCACCCAACCTCAGCTTTGGGATTCTACCCATGTGTAATGACTGCAACAGTGAAACACGATGAACATAGTACAGTTGTGTACCTACCATAAATGTAGATGTTCGAGTGTATTCACTGTTGCAGTCCAGGTTACCCACCCACCATCCCCCTCTTTGCTGGGACTATTCTGTACTTCTCAACTCTATACAACCTATGTGGTGTATTTGCTTGTAGGTGAAGGAAATGTTTATAGTAATATATGCATGGTTGTTTGGCATATTTATATCTTTTTAGCCTTCCTATCTGGGGGCACCTGACATCTGGGGCAAGAAAAACTGAAGAAAATGGCGTCTGTTGCAACTTTATACCCCTGGCGCACTGACGTCAGGGAAGAGGCGACAGCAACCGACGCCAGACCAAGACTTTGGAACTCGGGCTGACTGCACGTCACCTGCCAGCAGGATAACCCAAGTGTAATGACTGCAACAGTGAATACACTTGAACATCTACATTTATGGTAGGTACACAACTGTACTTTCCCTTTCCTCTGGAGTCTACTAGTACATCCGCATCCCCATCAGTTTTGGATCGGTATCCAAATCTCTTGACTCAACTGGTTGGATTGCCTCCTCTGGACCATAAATCCATGAAACTAACTGTTGGTCCCTCCATTTCTGATTTTGGCCAGAGACGGCAGGCTTCCAGCATTGGTGGTTCAGATTATTTCAGCCTCCCAAAAACAATCCACAAAAAAGGTTCATCAGATTGAATGGCAGAGATTTTCCATTTGGGCTGTGTAGAAAGGAATAGATTCTTTTTCTGCTCTCTTACCTTCTATAGTTGAGTTTCTGCCTGAGCTTTTCCATAGTGGTTCCAGTTTCTCCACTGTCAAAGTGCAAATGGCTGCAGTTTCAGTTTTCCACATAGGTCAGAATGACACCTCCGTAGCATCACTAAAAGCATCTAAAGCTTGTTTGAGGGGATCATTCCTCCTAGAATCGCCAGTCAGTGCACTTACCATAATGATAGAGCCATGTTGTCTGATTTTTATCTGATTCAACCTCTCTCCCTCCTTCCAGATTATCACCTATTGATTTCTGGTGACTGAATGGCTATCACTTGCCCCTTATGTCTAAACAGTCCTATCAGATTGTGATCCACTCCTTTATATTTCCTGTCAAGTTAGTAATTTGCCTTGACTGTGTTATTTCTGTTAATTTTCAATTTGGTGAGGCAAACCTAATCTTAAGTACTGAAGTGGAGTGGAGGGAGTTTTGGGCAGTGTAGGAGGAAAGATCTCTGGATCCATGAAGCTTCAGAGATGGGGCTGGGGTCAGATCTGATCCGACAACCCTTGTGTTGAACCAGACAAAAATCCGGCATCAAGGCACTGTCGTTATGGTTAGTACATAACTTTCCTTTTCCCTAAAACTGCGGTGCCCTTTTTATGCTGAACCTGTGCATCCAGATGCTCAGAATGGACTCCTCAGACCTGTTTGGGGGGCTTATGCGGGGGGATCTGAGAGTTCAGTGGCCAGGGGCTTTGAAATGGGGCATTCAGAAAGAAACATATCAACTTAAGAGATGATGGCTGGCAAAAGGGAATGGATCAAATCCAGACAATATATGCAGTGAAGTGGTAGGTCTACAAGAAGGGTGGAGAGCACACACTTACAGTAGTTCAGGGTAGCTGTTTGCCATCAAAACTTTCACGCCTTTCTGGCAACACAGTAGCAAAGACAGGCAAGACAGTAACGCAACAATGTGCTATATCTACAAGTGGGAAGGGGGCATACTCTTGCAGGTTATCATTGCAAACATGGGAGCTAGCCCAGGATTCATTTTTTGACCCTCAGGGTACTGTACATCCCATCTTAGAAGAGTACATTGGTAGACTGTCTGAGCACAGTACAAGCAGATCCCAATTAATGAATATTTAACAATAGACATGTTCTTGGATGTAACCCACAGGTGGGGTGTGACAGAAGCAGACCTTTTTCTCAGAAAAACAGACAGCTCAGCTTGCACAAGAGGCCCAAACAAGGGCTACCTTCTCCATACCTTGGACAGGTTTGTTTCTGTTATGCTTGAATTCTTGTAGTCTGTCTCCAAAGTATTACAAAAGGAAAGGGAGGACAGGGAAGAAATGCCACTGATGTCACCGTTTTGGTCCAAGCGTCATTATTTCTCTTTCCTGCCGAGTCTGAAAAGTGAAGAACATGACCTGTTGCCTCAGCATGTGGACCTCTTGACTCAAAGTAAGGGGTGTGTAGCTTACCCCAGTCTTCAGGCAGTAAAAGTGACAGTGCCAGTCTAGCATTCATCCTTTCTGTACGCGTGATGTCCTTCAAGGATGCATCTGCAGTCCTTACAAATGGGGTTGTCCTGTCGTCAGGCAGCCCTTATTCCAAAGTCTGGGTCTGGCCGGCTGGTGTCGCACTTCACCCGGCGTCATTGCGGCAGTTCTTGGTATAAAGGCATCAGCCGCCATTTTCCCCAGTCTTTCTTGCCGAAGCAGAAGCTGTTCGCAAGTGCCGGTCGGTCAGATCCAGAGATTACTACTACCGAATACTACTTGAAGACTTCTATAAAGCTAAGTACCCGTTGGGACTCTTTCTTGCCTCAGCCGATGTCAGAAAAAGATTTCCACTCCTATTGCATACATTGTTTAGGCCCAGACCACGACGTAGCAGCTTGTCTAGCCTGTGCTTCTTTTAACCGACGGACGCTTAGACATCGCCGGACTTTGCTGAACAGATTTTCGGCTCGATTTTGCCTACATTATGCCGTCGGATCCTCCGACTCATAAATAACCAAAAGCGCAAAAAAGGACCGACTTTCGGCTGAAACCGGTTAAGCAAACCACGAGTGTCTCGGTTTCGGCGAAACCGAGCAAGCGGTTCTTTCTTCAGCCGATAACTTGCCTTCTACCGAGGCCTCTTCTATCCCGTGGCTCCCGGTAGAAATCCAACCTTCTGTTGCGATTTCACAGGATTTATCAGACACCATTCCCCTAGATATTTCTACCCCTGCACGTGGAGCTGCTAGGCCTCCTCCAGCTATGTCTATTAAGGCCTTTGCCAGGGCTAAAGCAGCCAAAGCTTCAAAACCTGTGCCTGCCAAGCCCCCCTCTCACAGGCCCAGCACCAGCTCCCATATGCTTTCTTTGGCAGAGGATCTCATCTCTTTAATCGTGGAGCCCAGCCTCATCCAGACAGGGCCTCTCTCCCTCCTCCAGAAAAAGGCCTAGAGCAGAGCCCCCTGAGCCAGTATCCACAGATGAGTCCTCTGATGACTCAGATCATACAGACCCTCCTGAGGCTTCTTATTCTCCTTACGAAGACTCTGATGCTGAGGAGTCCATCCCTTCAGCCTCCCCTCCTGAGGAATTCTCCTTTGGGGAAACCTTGCATGCTATGAGGGAACAATTTCAGTGGCAGGGCCAAGATTTCTCAGACTCTAGAAAAAGGCTTAGGACCTTTCTACACTTGCCACAGCATAGGCCCTTAGCTATACCTCCAGTTCTATCTGTTGTTGATGATGCATTTAATGATGCTTGCACTGCTCCTGATACTTTACGTCCGGCCCCTGCTAAGCCCGATAGGTACTACAGGGTCCCGGACACTCATCACCACTTATATAAGGCTCCTTTTGCAGATCCAGAGACTATCTCCCAGGGCCCAAAAGCTGTAGCAGCTACTTCTTCTAAAAACCCCCTCCCTTCTGAAAGGGATTCAAGGTCCTTAGAGATGGGGTAAAAGTTTACACCTCTGCTACTTTGTCAGCTAGAGCTTTGAACTGCCAATTTCATATGATTCAATATCAAGAGTTTATGCTTGACCAGTTGACTAAAAAGCTGTCCTCTGAAGAATCTTTAGATAAAAAGTATATTCTAGAAATGTTACATAACATACAGCAAGTTAGTAACCATTCTTTAAAATGTGGCTATGATGCACTGGAGGCTTCCTTTAGATCAGCCATGACTGGCACAGTTATCAGGAGACATGCATGGTTGAAAGAACAGGTTTTACCAGACCATGTCAAATCTAAGCTTTTGGATGCACCTATGGACAAGGTCAATTTATTTGGTGCCACCGCACAGCAGGTACTAAAAAAGATGGAAGAGAAAGCAAAATCTGTGCAAACAGTCAAAGATTTCTTACAAGTTCAACCTCCAAGGTTTAGCAGGAACTGGCCCTCCAAAATTGGTCCTTTCCGACTCCTCTAAGACACAAAGAGGCAGGAATAGGCCTAGAGGTAGAAACCAATCCAGGGGTGCCTACAGGGGTCGCGAGTGGCAGGGTAACAACCAACGAGGCACCGATACAGCCACCACCACTACAACAACTCAATCACAGTGACTTGGCGGTGGCACCGCCAGGGAACAACTAGAAGCACCCTTAGGCGGAAAGCTATCATTATTTTCAAAAAACTGGCACTGCATTACAAGAGAAAAATGGATTTTGCAGACTATAGACAAAGGTTACAGGTTCCATTTCCATACACTACCAGGAAGAGAGGAATGCCAAACCTACCACCTTCTCAAAGGACAGAAGCTCTAAAACAAATATCTCAATTATTAAGAATGAGAGCTGTAGAAAAGGTACCATTTCGGAGCAAGGGAAGGGATTTTACTCCAGGCTCTTCCTGGTACCAAGAAAGGAAAACAAATGGAGGCCTATTCTAGACCTGTCCACTTTAAACACATTCCTCATTGTTCCAAAATTCAAAATGCTGACCCTACAGCAGCTTCTTCCCATGCTGGGCAAGGAGTCTTGGCTGGTAACTCTAGATCTCAAGGAGGCATACCTGCACGTCCCCATAAGACCAATTTGCAGAAGATACCTCAGATTTCTTGCAGGATCAGAGCATTATCAATTCTCAGCATTGCCCTTTGGCTTATCTACTGCCCAGAGTGTTCACGAAATGCCTGGCATCAGTAATGCTCATTGCAGACTTCAGGAATTCAAATCTATCCCTACCTGGGCGACTGCCTGATACAAGCGGACAACAAAACAAACTAACAGGAGACTTACAAGGAGTCATCTACCTGCTGCAAGCCCTGGGATATACAGTCAATACAAAAAAGTCAAGACTGATTCCATCCCAAAGAATAACCTTTCTGGGTGCAGAATTGGACACATCAAAACAAATGGCATTTCTAACCACAGAAAAGAAAGAGCAACTTCCTCTCTACTTCTTGGCATTAACAAAGCAGAGCCATCTAACTGCAAGAAAAGTGCTACAAGCTCTAGGCTTCATGGCATCCTGCATAATACTGGTCCCTCATGCCAGGCTGCATATGAGAAAGCTACAGTGGTACCTAAAGAATTTGTGGTCTCAGCACAAGCACAGCCTAGAAACAAAATTCCAATGATCCCATGCCTGAAGCAAGAGTTCTTATGGTGGGCTCGGGCCTGTCAATCAAACACAGGACTGCCCTTCTGCAAAAGTCAACCAAGACAAACCATCACGACAGATGCCTCAGACCTCGGTTGGGGGGCACACATGATGGGCAAGTGCATTCAAGGCCTATGGACTCAAGACCAGCTGCATCTGCACATAAATCTAAAAGAAATGATGGCAGTAAAATTGGCAATCCAGGCATTCAGACCTATTCTCCAAGAAGGCCAGTTGATGATAAGGACAGACAACACCACGGTTATGTGGTACATCAACAAACAGGGAGGCACACAATCATACCCTCTATGCCGGTTGGCACTGGACCTATGTGATGTGGCTCTGAGCTACAACATTCAGTTACAGTCAATTTATGTACCAGGAAAGGAAAACATTCTAGCAGACATATTAAGCAGAACTACAACAGATGCCCACGAATGGATGCTGCATCCGGACATCTTCAAAACCATCACAAGAGAATGGGGATTACCACAAATAGACTTGTTTGCATCCCCACTCAATCACCAGTTGAAGAAATTCTGCACAAGGACTTACCACCCACTTGCTTGGAAGGTGGACTCTCTATCCTTCAGTTGGAAAAACCTGACAGCATACGCATTCCCACCACTTCCTTTGATGCACAAGGTGCTTCTCAAGATCAAAGAGGAACGTCCGAGGATCATTCTGATAGCCCCAGACTGGCCAAGACAACATTGGTATCCACTGCTGAGGAGCATGTCTCGGGAACAAATATGGACACTGCCCCTGATCCCATTACTGCTGACACAGAACAACTACAACATCCTGCATCCAAACCTAAAAGCTCTGCAGCTAACTGCCTGAAGCATTACATAACAGCAATTAACCCAAATTTATCCCAAAGGGTTAAAGACATAATCCTGGAGGCTCGTAGACCTTCAACAAGAAAGAATTATGCAGCAAAATGGAAAAGATATCTCATCTGGAGTACTGCAAAGGGCCAAGATGTGACACTGGTGAACATAGCCAACATCCTGGAGTACTTGGCGGAGCTTTTTCATACAGGCCTGTCCTATTCCTCCATCAAGATACATGCATCAGCTATTTCAGCAGAATACAGCTTGGACCCTCCTGTCTTCTCGCATCCTCTGCTCAGACAGTTTCTGAGAGGAATTAAAAATGTAAAACCTGCCAGGAAACCTCCATTGCCAGCATGGGACTTGAACTTTGTGCTAGAAAAACTGACTCTACCTCCTTTCGAACCAGCAGCTACATCAGAATTGCAATACTTATCCTGGAAGACTGCTTTCCTGCTGGCAATAACTTCAGCAAGAAGGGTCTCTGAACTACAGGCATTAATGGCAGTACAACCCTTCCTGATCTTCCATCAAGATAGTGTCCTTAAGAACAAATCCTACATTTATGCCTAAGGTGGTATCCAGAGTCTCTTTAAATCAGGCTATCCACCTTCCAACATTCTTCTCAATCCACAGAACAGGGGAAAAGCTCTTGCATACCTTGGATGTACACAGACAATTACGCTACTACCTGGACACGACAAAAAAACAATAGAAAAACTGACCAGCTTCTGGTAGCATATGCAACAGGAAAGGAAGGAAAACCAATTTCTAAACAGACAATCTCCAAATGGATAGGAAATTGCATTAGATTTTGTTACTCCTACCATGGAAAGAAAACTCCAGAGAACATCAGGCCTCACTCCACAAGGGCTACAGCCACTACCACAGCTTTCTTAGTGGCTACCAAGGACATTATAGAGGCTGCTACTTGGACCTCCGTGCATACATTTGCCAAGCATTATTATTTACCTCTATACTCTGGATCCCGTGCTGGTTTTGCCACTGCTGTTTTGCAAGGGATACTAACTACACCATAATCTACTCTCATTTCCTCCTCCCCTAGTCTAGCTATGGTATTCTACCCATTTGTAAGGACTGCAGATGCATCCTTGAAGGACATAGTACAGTTTTGTACCTACCATAAATGTAGATGTCCGAGAGGAATGCATCTGCAGTCACCTCCTTCCCCTCTGAGGTACTCCTAGGGTACTTACCAATCTTCAGCTAGCTTGGGGGAGATCTATTATGGTGTATTTGTATGTATATATGTACATACATGCTTATTTTGTGTGTTTGCTCTCTACTATTTGGAATATTTGGCATTTATCCAAATTTAGCCATCCAAGAGGGCACCTGGCATCTGGTGCAAGAAACACTGAGGAAAATGGCGTCGGCTGATGCCTTTATACCCGAAGAACTGCCGCAATGACGTCGGGTGAAGTGCGACACCAGCCGAAGCCAGACCCAGACTTTGGAATCCGGCCGACCGAAGGGCTGCCTGACGACAGGACAACCCATTTGTAAGGACTGCAGATGCATTCCTCTCGGACATCTACATTTATGGTAGGTACAAAACTGTACTTTCTTCAAAGACATAATGGACATTTTGACTGGACATCAGGAAACCCAGTACAAGGAAACAACAGATGACAGGATGAAATTGAAGAGAATGTGCCACAAGAAGATGTTCTAGAACTTTTTATAGAATGTCCGCAGGAAGTGGAAAACAAGGGATGTGCCCTCAGTATGGAAGAAAAGGAGTTAAGAGAAGAGTTGCTTGATTTAATAGACAAAGACAGATATATCAAGATCAATGAGAGAAATAGACTGCAGAAGGTTAATAAAACCCCAAAAGTCAGAAGCTTGATAAAACAAAAGAACACAGTAATTAGGACTGTCCATAGAAATCCATGTGATATAACAGAAGTAAACAGGATATTTTACTGAGCTGCTAAATTAATAACTGATAAAATTCTACCACAGGAACATAGGGTAGCGAGGGAAAAGAGGGGGCGAAAGCAAATACAGTCATGGAAATATCGAATAGAGAAGACTGTAAAGCAGCTAAGACAAGAAGTGTGATTGTTAGAAGATTATAGAAGAGGGAACAGCAGATCAACAAAAATATTAAGAAAGATAGATGTGATAAAAGCAGTGCGCAGTATTAGAACAGACCAGGCTCTATTATGCACTATTGTAGATAACAAACTAAACATTTCAAAACAGGCGGAAAGACTCAGAAGATACAAAGATAAATATAAGGGAAAAGCACAAAATAAGCAATTTACTGATGACCCAGAAAAGTTTTATAGAGAATTGGGGAAATAAGGTAAAAGGAATTGATAGACCGCCGAAAAAAGAGGAAGTAGATACATTTTGGAGAAGTATCTATCAAGATCCTGTGGAACATAACAAAGATGCTAAATGGATAGAAGAAATAAAAAAAAAGAAGAAGAAGTTTAAAGGTACAGGATATGAAATGGGGATGAAATAATAGCTAGAGAGATTGAAACAAAGTTGAGAAAAGCCTCTTAAATAGAAAACCCCAGGCCCAGATGCAGTACCTAACTTTTGGCTTAAAGTATTAACTTCTTTACACGAGGATCTAGCTATGAGTAAGAACTATTTATAAGCACACCCTGAACAGGCACCGCACTGGTTAACAACAGGAAAAACAATGCTCTTACTTAAGAGTAAACCTGCAAGCTACCCTAAAAATTATAGACCAATAACTTGTCTTCTGACAATGTATAAACTATACACGGGGATTGACACCAACAGAGTTTATAGTCATTTAGAAGAAAACTCAGTTATGGCAGTAGAACAAAAGGGCAATAAAAGAAAGTCATCTGGAACAAAGGATCATTTGTTGTTAAATAAAGTTATAGTAGAGAACTATAAGAAAGGGAAGAATCTAAGTATGGCATGGATTGACTATAAAAAGCATTTGATAGTATTCCACATTCATGGATAAGAGTGCTTAAAATGTATAAGGTACATCCTACACTGATTTGATTACATTACAGTAACCATGAAAAAGTGGCAGACCACTTTGCAATTAAGCCATGATAAAGGACAGATTATTATCCCAGGGATAAAAATCCGAAGGGGGATATTCCAGGGTAGCTCTCTGTCACTGTTGCTATTTTGCCTTGCCATTAACCCATTAAGCTGTTTACTTAACAGCTTAGGTCATGGCTATAATTTGGCTATTAGAAAACAGTCTAATTACTTCTCATCTTCTCTTTGTCGATTTAAAATTATATAGCTCATCAGACAAGGAACTGAAAGCACAGCTGCAGGTTGTTAAAACTTTTTCAGGTGATATTGGAATGTCATTTGGTCTTGATAAATGTGCAAAAGCAACCTTTAAAAAAGGAAAACTGCAGCACCAAGAAAACATCAGTTTGGGACAAGAATGTGATGTAAAAGAACTTGAGCAAGAGGGGGTGTATAAATACTTGGGAATTGATGAAGGATCAGCAATAAAACATGAACAAATGCGAATAAAGCTTAGTAAGGAGTACTTTAGAAGACTTAAATTAATCCTGAAAACAGCATTGGCACCTATGAATAAGATCCAAGCTATAAATCAGTTTGCTCTTCCTGTCCTAACTTATAGTTTTGGAGTGATTGACTGGCCCCAGAAAGTGTTGGATAGATTGGATATTAAAACAAGAAGGATGCTTCATGCTCACCAAATGATTTGTAAAAATCAATGTATACCAAGATTGTACATTCCCCGTTCTGAAGGAAGGATGGGCCTCCTTGAAATTGATTACATGTATAGATCTGCAATCGTGGGACTCCACACATATTTACTGATCTCACAAGATCCAAATGTGGTGAAAGTTTTGAAATATGAGGAGAATAAATCTAAGATGACATCTCTGCTTAATTTAGCAGAAGCATATAAACGTCCAGCAGGAATGGAAATCAAACCAGAAGTGGATAAAAACCAGGCAGCAACTGAATGTGCTAAAAAATAAAAGAAAGAATATAAGGTGAAGGACCAGATGAGAAGGCAAGAAATGTGGAAAAAACATAAATATAGTTGCAAGTATAGAAAACTTCTGGAATAGCCTCATGTTGATCAAGAACGAACGCAGGAATGGTTAAGGAGAGGTGAATTTGCATCAAGAAATGAAGCCCAAGACAGTGGGCTATGTACATGCTGGTTTACTAAGTCCATTGAACATGTGGGAGAAACAGACATATGTAGGTTTTGTGGAACCGAATTGGAAACAGTCACACACCTTATTGCTGGTTGCGACTCTAATGGCAAAGGGACTGTATACTGAAAGGACTGTTTACTGAAAGGCATAATAATGTGGCGAGATTGTTACACTGGAGATTCTGCAAACATTATGGTATCAAAGTGGCTGAAAAACACTGGAAACATGAGCCACAGAGAATCATAGAAAATGATGAAGTTTACATCACATGGGATCACCCAATACCAACAGTCCAAAAGACAGATGCTAGAACCATAGTGGTCCAAGAAAAGAAGACAAAAGAAGCATTGATCATTGAAATCGCCACACCTAGTGACTACAGTCTCTTGCGTACAGAGAGACACAAAGTCATAAAATACCTCTATCTGCAGGCAGAAACGAGAGCCATGTGGAAGAAAGATACCCAGTCAGTTCCAATAGGTAGTAGGAGCAACTGGTCTTATAAAAAAGAATTTACAATCGTATTTAGATATGTTACCAATTCGTGTAACACAGTACGAATTGCAGAAGGAGTCATTACTGGGCACATTGCGGGTGCTGCAAAGAGCACTTCTGGCTAACATCAAAGAGTGAAACAATATTAATTTCATGAACTTTAATCGTACTTTGACTTAGGAATGGGGTCCATTCCCGTCATTAGAAACCCAAAAGACTAGGAGAAATTAAAAAAGGAAATGTTACATAGCATAATGGAAAATGATGTCTTATTGGTGTTGTAACAGAGGATATTCTTCATTTACCTCACTGTTGCATTAGTTCTTACTACAGGAACTCAGCTGAGAGGTGTTCCTATATGTCCAGCCCAACTTCTAGAGTTCAGAATCCTTCTCTCTTTGCATGATGTATACCTAACCCATAGTGCATCCAAGTGTGCCATTTTAGAGCTTTCTTGCCACAGTTCTCAAGTGCAGACATACATTTCCTTATTCACATAGTGAACAGTGTTGCCATCCTCCAAGTGATTAGCCTGCTCTGGAGATCTGATGTGGATAATTACCCCATTAGAAGATCTTTTTTCCGTTTGTCTTGTTATTGGTTTCTGAGAATTTTTGAATGTTAATTGTTGCTGTCTTTCATCTATAGATCCCTGTTCCAGTAGCCTAACCCCTACGAGACTTATCCTACCATGTGCCCTAATTGCTGTAAAGCTCAGAGCGTAATGTAAAGGCAGTTGTTTGATGCCAAAATCTCCACACTTTCTTGACATTGAATCTTTCTCTCTGCTGCATTTTTGAGAGCTTGATGGCGGCCTAGTACTTTTCACAGCTGGGCAGATGAATACCCCATTTGAAACCACCTTCCATTTTCTGTGAAAAGCTTTTTTCAGGCAAGACGTCTGTCTGGGACTTGAGACTGCCAGGACTTGAGACTGCCAGGGTGGTTAATAGGTTCCTGTCATAATTTCTTCATATCCTACCTTTTAGTCTGGGGAAGACCACAGGCTCTGCTAACTACTTAATACAGAAGAGGTAATAAGAGATCTGGGGACCCAGGTAGATAGTAATCTCTCCTTTGACAGTCATATTGCCAAAGTAGTTGGGAAATCCTTCTATGTGGCCCATCTAATTACTAAGGGGTTTGCATCTATAAATAGAGGAATAGTGCCCCTCCGTCACTCATCAGACCCATCATAAAGTACAATGCCCCATTTGGGATGTACCACACAAGACGCTTCCAACAGCTGGAAAGACAACAAAAGCACCTCACCAAGAGGATTACTGGCCTCAAACATATGTCCTATGCAGCCCGACTGAAAAACTCCGGCTGTACTCAGTGGCATATCGCTTACTCAGAGGTGATCTCTGCCTGACTTACAAAGCCATGTACATGCTCTCCCTAAAGAAATCCAAGTCACTGCGACCGAGCTCTAGTCAGCTAAACCTCACCACAACAATAAATAGAACATGCTGGAGGGATATATTCCTGTTACAGAGGCTCCCCATGCTTTGGAACAAAATTCCTAACTACATTAGGCAGAGCCCCTCACTAACACTCTTCAAGAGAAGCCTTGATGAGTGGATGGGTAACAAAAAATACACCCTTGGGATCACTTCATTGGCTTTGCTTGACAGAGGCTCAGTTAATTAATCAATGGGGCGGCGAAAGCTGACACACTCTGGCTAGGCTTAGAAATGCCCTCAGGCAGATAGCCTAGTACCGACCTATGAACTTGTACAGAATGTTTTAGTCTTTACTCTGGCTTCATCTTTGCCTCAGCCTTTGGTGAGTAATTCTGCTGTGGCCATATCAGATCACTGCCCATGAGTTTCTGTCAGTCCCCTTGCTACTGCTGCTTGGAAAACCTTGAAGGACTGAGAGGCAAGCATGTCCTCCATAGCCATTCAGCTTTTCTCTATGGGCAAGGGAGAACCAGCCCTGTCAGCATCTATGGAGGAGAGTGTACATTTTTCTTTACAGGGCCGTTCTGAGGAGCTTGATTCCCAAGGAAAGGATTGTTCTTTTGGACACTTGTTTAATAGGGTTTCCCAAGAAAAGGAGGCACAAAACTTTGGTATTGTCCTCACCTGTGTCTCCTTCAGCTGAGCAGGTAAAATGATTAGTTGGGTTTTGCTAAAGGTTTGTATAAAGACTTTGTCTTTTCGTTACGAGTCTTTCATTCATTTAAAAAGGAAAATCTTTTCTTCTCTCTCTGTGATTCAGTCTCGGGGGCAGGAATCAGATTTAGTTTATGTTCTGCAAGTTCCTGCTTCACAGAATAAGTAATCTGATTCTGTAGAAGGTTTTTTCCTTCAGTTTCTCCACATGAAGATTTGTCTTTATTTCATACCGTTACCAGAATGAAAGATGTATTTTATTCTTACAAAAAGAAATACCAGAGTTTCAGAACAGATATTACAATGTGCTATAGGTCAATTTCTTCCAAGTCGCAGTTATTCTTCCTGTTTTGTCAGCCTTTGAGGATGCCTTCCTTGCAGCTAGTAGTTTGCCTGATAGTCAGCTGCTACTTCTGATAAATTATATAAGGTTCCCCAGAGCCAAAAAGTTATTTTTTCAAGCTGTAAGCCAGACCCTGCAGTAATTTCTCAGTCTAAACTGTCTTCTGCCAAATGAAAGCCTTTGATAATTTTGGGAAGAAAGTTTATACTTTTGCCTTTTCAGAATCGTGAACTGTCAGGCTGATATGTTTAAGTTCCTATTTGCTACTTTTGACAGTATGCTAAAGTTAATTGCTGACCTTTCTTCTTCACAGATTGACTTCTCTGAAATCTTTGATTTATTCTGTGTTTCACTAAGAACACTGCTGATGCTGTTTCTAGAATTGCTGCCACTGGGTCTGTGATAGGATGACTTGTCTGACTGTGTTCTTTGAATTTACCAGAGGATGTGAAAGCGGAGTTCCTGAATGCTTACCTGCATAGAGGTATTGATGTTCATCGTGTTTCACTGTTGCAGTCATTACTCTTGGGTTATCCTGCTGGCAGGCTACCCTCAGTCGGCCAGAATTCCAAAGTCTAGGTCCAGCATCGGTTGCTGTCACCTATTCCCGGACGTCAGTGCGCCAGGGATATAAAAGATGAAGCCAACGCCATTTTCTTCTGTCTTTCTTGCCGCGCGGTGCCCGAAGCAAAAGCAGTTCGCAAGTGCCGGTCGACCGACTCCTGAGATTTTCAAATCCGAATTTCAGAACTAAAGTCTTCATTAAAGCTAAGTACCCCGTTGGGGAAACTTTTTTCTTCCTCCAGATTGATGTCAGAAAAAGTTAACAATTGTATTTCTTGTGGGAAGCAAATACCTCATAAGGATTTTCACTCTTACTGTATTCCTTGCCTAGGCCCTGATCACAATGTTGCTAGTTGTCAGTTTTGTGCTAGATTTAACCAACGCACTATCAAGCGTCGGTTCGATTTTGCATTTCATTAGTTTGGCCGAAGATTTAATTACATAATGCCGTCGGAACAGCCTACAACCGGAGTTTACAAAAAATGCAAGGACAAGGAAAAGGATAGGCATCCGAGGTCCAAAACCGACGAAGCCTCTACTAGGCCAGTCGCCGGTTCTCAGTGAGGCGCTTTCGCAGCCCCTGGTGCCCGCTACCTCAGAGCCACAGGCCGCTTCCGACTGGGCCTCTGGATACTCAAGGTATTGGACACTCGGAAATCATTCCCTCAGATGGGTCCGGAGCCTCTGAGCAGGCATCGGCTTCTGAGGGTGTCTTCAGACCTACACAACTATATATTAAGCCATCTTCAGCTTCAAAGACTAAAGCAGCACTAATGACAAAGAAACAAGTACAGCATTCTCCTACTCAGACTTCCATGCCTAAAAAACAGATGCTCAAAATGGCTGAAGACCTAATTACTTTGATCAGGGGCTCCCATCCCCCTCCTGATAAGAGGCCTAGGCAAGAGACAGAGTATGATTCTTCTGATCAGGTTTCTATCTCCTCTGATTCCTCTTCTGAACAGGATTACTCCATGCTTCCCTGTGAGGATTCTGATGCTGAAGAATCCTTTCCTTCAGCCTCTCCTCCTGAGGATTATTCTTTTGGGGAAACCCTGCGTACCATGAGGTAACATTTCCACTGGGAGAGCCAAGATTATTCTGAATCTAAGAAAAGGCTTAGAGACTTTCTGCTACTTCCTCAGCACAGACACCTTGCTATTCCACCTGTTCTAGACATTGTAGATGATGTATTTTCAGAGTCCGGCCTGTCCCCAGACTCTTTACCCCCTGCACCTGCTAAGCCAGAAAAGATACTACAGGGTCCTGGATTCTCATAAATTTCTATATAAAAACCCCGCTGCTGACACAGAAACTATATCTCAGGGTACCAAGGGGGTTAAAGCTTCCACTGCAAAAAACCCTGTCCTCTCTGATAGGGATTCCAGGTCTCTAGACAGATGGGGGGAAAAAGTCTACACTTCTGCTACCCTGGCTGTAAGGGCTTTAAATTGTCAGTTTCATATGCTTAAATATCAGCAATATTTAATGTCACTGCTTAAACAGAAATTGTTGACAAATACTGAATGTTCAGAGAACAAGGAATTGCAGGATTTATTGCATGCAGCTGAACAAGTGGGGAAGCATACTTTGCAATGTGGTTATGATTCACTGGAGGCCTCTTCCAGGGCCGCTGTTACAGGTTCTGTTATTAGAAGGCATGCTTGTTTAAAGGAACAGACTCTGCCTGATCATGTTAAAGCAGAATTATTAGATGCACCATTACAGCATGATACTTTGTTTGGAACTAAAGCAGAAGAAGTGTTGAAAAAAATGGAGGATAAAGCAAAATCCATGCAGACAGTCAAGGATTTCCTACAGGTACAGCCACCCAGGTTTAGCAGGAACTGGCCTTCCAAAAATTGGTCATTTCCAGTGTCAGACAGACCACAAAGAGGCAGATACAGGTGTCTCAGAGGCAGATCTCCGCCCCAAGGCTCATACAGGCCTAAACAATGGGGTGCTCCTACCTCCAAAAGCAGAGAGGACAAATCACAACCTTTCAGGAAACGGTCCCAATGAATTTCCTCTACCTGATCCAAGCACTTTTCTTTTGGCAGCCCCCTTAGGGGGAAAACTGACACTTTTTTCATCAAATTGGCAAATGGTTACCCAAGACAAATGGGTCCTGAACAGTGTCCCAAGGCTACAGGTTCCATTTTCACACTCTACCAAGGTCAAAAGATATGCCAGACCTGCCACACAATCAATGGGCAGAGGCACAAAAACAAATTACAGCCCTCATGGACATGAGGACCATTCAACGAATACCACAACAAGAGCAGGGGCAAGGATTTTACTCCAGACTGTTCTTAGTACCCAGAAAGGACAAAACCTGGAGACCAATACTGGACCTGTCTATACTAAAGTTTCTGGAAGTTCCAAAATTCAAGATGTTGACTCTACAGCAGCTACTGCCCATGCTGGGCAAGAAGGCTTGGCTCGTAACTTTGGACCTAAAAGAGGCATACCTGCATGTCGCAATCAGACAGTCTTGCAGAAGATACCTCAGATTCATAGCTGGCTCAATGTATTTCCAGTTCTCTGCACTGCCCTTTGGCTTATCTACTGCGCCCAGGGTCTTCACAAAATGCTTGGCACCAGTAATTGCATTTTGCAGACAAAAAGGAATTCAAATATATCCCTACTTAGACGACTGCCTAATTCAAGCAGAGAACAAAGACATTCTTCTAAAGCATCTGGCGTTTGTAAAAAAAGATTACTAATTGGCTTAGGGTACACAGTAAATGAAAAGAAATCAAAACTAGTGCCCTCTCAAGAGATAATATTCCTGGGTGCAAGCTTAAATACAACTGCCCAGATGGCTCATCTCACGCCAGACAAACAAAAGCAACTGACTTACTTCAAGAAATTGGCAACAAAAACCCACCTACCTGCAAGGAAAATCATGCAGGCCTTGGGTTTCATGGCATCCTGCATTCTACTAATTCCATATGCCAGACTGCATATGAGGAAACTACAGTGGCATCTAAAAGTGTTTGGACTCAGCATTGCCACAGCCTGGAGACAGTAATTGCACTCATTCCCTGCCTGCAACAGGAGTTTCAATGGTGGGCCGAGGCCTGTCACCACAACAAGGGTCTGCCATTCAGTTTACCCACAGCCGGACAGACACCGACAATGGATGTATCAGATTGTGCCTGGGGAGCCCATATGGCAGGAAAATGTATTCAGGGCACATGGCCTGCAAACCAGATGAATCTTCACATCAATCAAAAAGAGATGCTAGCTGTTCAAAATGCCCTGACAGCTTTCAAGGACCTGCTTCATCCAGGACAGTTACTGATGACAGGCAACACTACGGTCATGTGGTACATAAACAAGCAGGGAGGTACACATTCCTACCCCCTCTGCAGACAAGCAATGACCTTATGGGGCACAGCATTGACTTTTCAAATTCACCTGCAAGCACAATTCTTACCAGGAAAAACAAATACTCTGGCAGACTAAGCAGAAACCTCATGGATCTCCACAAATGGAAACTGGATCCACAAGTCTTCAGCATGATAATAAGGAAATGGGGATGCCCAGACATAGATCTATTTGCCTCCCCTCACAACTGCCAATTGCAGAGATTTTGCACAAGGATTTATCACAAGCAAGCATGGAAAGTGGACGCTCTATCCTTCAGCTGGAAAAATCTAACGGTATATGCTTTTCCCCCCACTGCCTCTCCTTTCCAGGTTACTCCTAAAGGTCAGACAAGAGAAGCCAAAAATTATGCTGATTGCACCAGACTGGCCACGCCAGCACTGGTACCCAATCCTAAAGAGCTTGTCTCAAGGTCCAGCCTGGATATTGCCTCAGACGTCTCACTTGCTGACCCAACAAAACAATCAGATCCTGCAGCCAACTCAGGACCTTAAATCTGGCAGCATGGCAGATAATGTAGCCATTCAGAACACTCCTCTTTTAAAAGCTGTTATGGATGTTATTTTGGAGGCCAGGAGGTCCAGCACCAGAAAATCTTGTGCAGAAAAATGGAAGAGATTCTGTGCTTGGAACCAGGAACAAGGCATTGACACGTGTGTACCAAATATCCCTCAGATTTTACAATACCTAACTGAGATACTGAACAAAGGCCTTTCCTTCTCATCAATTAAGATTCATGCCTCTGCCATTTCAGCCCATTCCAATACGGAACCACCTATCTTTTCTCATCCTTTAATAAAGCAGTACCTCAGAGAGGCTAAAAACATTAGGCCTTCAAGGAGAGCACCAATTCCGGCCTGGGACCTCAATTATGTTTTGGAAAAACTCACACTGCCTCCTTTCGAGCCAGCATCAACAGCAGATATAAAATTCTTATCCTGGAAAACAGCTCTGCTCCTAGCAATAACCTCTGCAAGGCGAGTCTCTGAGTTACAAGCACTCATGGCTGTGGAACCTTTCATTATTTTTCATCCAGACAGGGTTTCTCTGAGAACAAACCCTACATTTATGCCTAAGGTGGTGTCCGGTGTGGCCCTTAACCAAACCATCCACTTGCCAACCTTTTATCCTAACCCACAGAACAAGGGTGAGAAAATTCTACATTCTTTGGACATACACAGGCAGTTACAATTCTACTTGGACAGAACTAAAGCTTTCAGAAAGACTGAGCAACTTTTAGTGTCATATGCTGCAGGATCACAAGGAAAGGCTATCTCAAAACAGACTTTTTCAAAATGGATAGGCCATTGCATCCGTGTGTGCTATTTTCAACATGGCAAATCAGTGCCTAAGGGCATTAGGCCTCATTCCACCAGAGCAGCAGCCACTTCAGAAGCCTTCCTTAGAAGAGTACCAACCAAAGATATCTTAGAGGCTGCAACTTGGAGTGCACACCTTCACAAAGCACTACAACTTACCTCTTTACTCTAAGTCCAGAGCAGGCTTTGCCACTCAGTTCTGCAGGGCCTCATAGCCTCTCCTAATCCTATTTATCCCAGACACCCTTCCTCAGCTTTGGGATTCAGCCCAAGAGTAATGACTGCAACAGTGAAACATGATAAACATAGTACAGTTGTGTACCTACCATAAATGTAGATGTTCGAGTGTATTCACTGTTGCAGTCCAGGTAACCCACCCACCATCCCCCTTTTCTTTGCTGGGACTTATCTGCACTTCTCTATCCTATACAACCTATTTGGTGTATTTGCTTGTAGATGAAGGAAATTTTATTTTTGTGCATGCATTTTTATTGGCATATTTTGCAGCCTACCAATTTGGGGGCACCTGACATCTGGGGCAAGAAAAACTGAAGAAAATGGCGTTGGCTGCATTTTTGATACCCCTGGCGCACTGATGTCAGGGAAGAGGCGACAGCAACCGATGCCGGACCTAGACTTTGGAATTCTGGCCGACTGAAGGTAGCCTGCCAGCAGGATAACCCAAGAGTAATGACTGCAACAGTGAATACACTCTAACATCTACATTTATGGTAGGTACACAACTGTACTTTTTGACCCTTCCAGTGCTTAGGCCCTCAAAACATTTGATTAAAATGAAAATTCAAAGGGTTATCCAGATTTTTCAAATGCCCCATACCAAACTTAAAATTTTCCTTTCGGTACAGCATCCTTTTATTGAATGAGTAATCACAGTAGAGAAATTCAAAAAAAGTGTATCCTCCCGAAAGCAAGAACAATCTAAAAACTCAGACTTACTTGTACGCCCCATCTTGTGTTTTCCCCTCCCCACCCTGAATGTCTTCACTTGTCCCTGTGACACCAAATGACTTCAGACATGTGTGTTCTGAGACCAGCTCAAATGGGCTACAACTGGCAGTGGTATTCTCTTCTTACTTTCCAAGGGATCCCTCTTTACCCAGTCAACCCCCCCCCCTATTTCCTCCTGTTCTGGATCAAATGCTGTTTCAAGGGGGTGATAAAGCCTGTTCTCCCAGAGTAAACAAAAAATAATTTTGCTAAAGAATATTTCTTGTGCCAGGGAAAGAAAGAAAGACCATTGAAAAACCCATCCTTGACATATTTTTTTTCTAAACCCTCATGTCACGTCATGGTTTCAAAATTCAAAAGGTTCTCAATGCACTGTCTCTCTTCCGTTCAGTTTTCTAATAATGGTAGATTTAATAGATGCTTATCATAGTCCAGTTCTCGAAGTTCAGGTGTCTTTATTTTGTGCCTGGTTTACATTTTCAGTGTTCTGTCTTACCCTTTGAATTGTTAGTAGCTCCTCCAAGAGTGCAGATTACAGAACATTCACATATTTCCATATTTAGATTTCCTTATTTTTGCAGACTTTTTGAGGATCCATTGGAGAATCTCTCTCTCTCTTTTTTGGGTAACTAACCTTTTTCTCGATCTGGGATTTCAAATGAACCTGGATAAGTACTTTTTATTGCATCTCACAGGGTAGTAATTCTACAAAATCTTCTAGGTATATATCTCTGATAACGTTACTTCCTCAGGGCAAAGTAGAATTCTACAAGGAACAATTCAACATTTTTCCAACCATTTTAAGCCTAGCCAATTACCCCATGTGAGAATCAAACCCTGCACCTTGTGTCTGCAAGGTAAACACCTTACCCATTATGCCAACCTCCCACCCTCTATAATCTATGAACCTATGAACAACTATCAGGGAACATACCAGGATTCTAGATTTCATGGCTTCTACAGTTCTCATGATTTCTTTAGCCAGACCTCACATAAGAAAAATCAGTGGTTCTTCAAATCCATTTGGACCCAACATAGCGCAACCAGTCCTTTTTGAGATCCCTTTTCTGGGGTTTGCAAGAAGGGAGATGCTGTAATGGGCGAATTAGTTCTCTTCCCCCAGGTCTCCAGTTTTTCCTTCTAGCCCGTACTGTAACTGCAGCTTGGCTTGGGGAGCTGTAGCCAAGAGGGTGAAAGCCTGGTGTGTGTAGAACAAACAAGGCAAATTTAAAACATGTAAATATCACAGAAATAATTTCACTGATAAATGCTCTCAAATCTTTAAACCATCTTTGGTACATAAGTGAGAGGATCAGATCCCACCCTCTTTGCAGACTTGACTATGGCAGCCTGAGGACTGAGTTGCTAATCTGCCCCTCTAGGCTGCTTACATCCAGTCAGAACATAGTATTATGGCAAACAAGCTGATCTAGGTCTAGGTCAGCATCCCCCCTTGAATGGTCCTTCACCCAGGGGTCTTCCAGGAATTGGAATCTATGGGGAATTCCCATTAAAATATGTTCCCCTCTAATCACACAGGGCAGTTAAAGAAATTCTGTCTGAAATGGCTGTTGGGCTAGCTAGTTTTCCATCTGCTTCACTTCTTTCCATCTCCTCAGAATAAGGAGGAGAGGATTTTGCATTCCCTAGATGTTCACAAGATTTTAACTGGATAGAAAAAAAGCACTACTGGAAATCTGACCACCTTTTTACTGCCTTTACCAAAGACCAATCGGTAAAACTAGTCAACAAACACACCATTTCAAAATGTATAACTCACTATATTACTTTCTTCTGCACTCATTAATGTAAGGCTGTTCCACATCTAGTGAGAACTAATTCTACCAGCGTCATATCTATCCCCACAGTCTTCTGTGTCACTTTGAGCAAGTCTCTTAACCAGACAGTGCTTCCAGATCATCCCTGAAAAGGGACTGAGTGTCTAGTGAACCTAACTGGCTAAATATGATTATTATTATTATTATGATTATTATGTCCTGTATCAGAAAGTGTGAGGTGTATAAGTGACGTACAAGTGACATGCAAGTGCAGACCCCTCAGAACGTCTTTGCCACCAGTCCGAACGAAACATTTTTTCAGTCTTTGGGTTGTAGGCCTGAGTGCAGTCCACCGAGCCTTTGAGGAAATAAGTACCCCAATGGAGATTCTTCCTTTTCTTTAGCTGTATTTTATTGTAGGGATGTGTCATCCAGGAAGGGGAAATGTGATTGTGAGTTGCAGATTCCTCGTATAAGGACAGACAACAAAAATGCCCTTTTTTGTTTAGATGTAGAACACAATTATAAAGAGTGCTCTGTTTGGCAGGCCTTTGTCCTCAAGACCCTGTACAGCCATCTTTCTTGTCTCTCTGTCTACCTTGAAAATCAGCACCTTAGGTTTCTTGCTCAGGGAGTCATGCCCATGGAATTTTCTTATCAGGACATACTATCATCTTTAGAGCAGTCCATGAAATTGGCTGGCCTCTGCTAAACATCCCCATTGTGTCTGATGAGGAGACAATGGAGCATTTGGTTCAGATGCCTGCCTCCGTTATTGTGACCCATTGGAGGCTGTTTGCATGTCCATTAGTGCTAAGAATATGTCAGTCGAAGATTAAAAGGGGGAACCTTGTCTGGTGATTTGGAAGGTCCTCTGAGGATTCTGTAAGTTCTTATTCAAGATGTCTTCCCATGTTCCCTAATGGAGGTACATCAGGGCTCAGAACCTCCAAGGTTTATTAAGGTGCATGTCCCTGTTAAAAAGAAGCAGAAAACTGGGCATATTTCTCCTATTGCTAAGGACCCACAGAAAGAATAGCCCAAGGTCTTTTTTAAAGTCCTGATGGCTTTTGAAGCCTCCTCTTGGGGTTGTCAGTTCCTTCAATTCTTACAGGAATTCCTTCTTCCACCCCTTTGTTAAAAGGACTATGGAGTCTTCTTTTTTCTGATGATGGTGAAGATGTGGATTCTGGGGAGGAGTCTTAGGCTTTTCTTCCCAGATTCATTCTCTTCTTGCAGTGGGCTGTTATGAGGAGGATTCTGTTTCAACTGACTCCCCAATGGCGGAACTCTTCTTTGGTGATACTGTCCTTAAAATGCTACAACATTTTAAGTGTGAAAGCTCTCAGTTGTGTGATGTTCAGATGAGGTATGATGATCTCCTTTTGATGGATTGCCCTCTACTGTCTTCAGTTTCTCTCCTTTTTGAAGCCATTTTTGACACCTTTAAGTCTGCTTCACAGGCTCCAGAGTCTCATCCTCCTGCTTCTAAAAACGGTTTTATTATGTTGTTTCTGAAGCTCAGAAATTTCTCTCTCAGAATCCTTCATTGGATCCCTCTGCCATTTTTCTTTCATCTGACAAACCCACAAAATTTCTTGCTTCTCTTAAAGACTTCGTAAAAAGCAAAAGGCACACACTCTGCCAAAGGTTGCTCACAACACGCAATAGATTCCAAATAACAAGTCAAAAGAGTGGGTACACGCTTCCAGTATTAAGGTGAATTACTTAATGAAGTATACTGGGACTCACAAAGTAGTGGGGATTTGTTGGTTAGCTTTTTATTTGAGAATTTAGAAAGACTGACTGAGAAGGTCTTTTGTTTTCTGGATTGCAGTATTTGAGATGTGTCGCTGTTAGTTTTATTTAGATCTGAAGAAGGGGTAGCCCTGTGAAAGCGCTCATCCTTCTACAATAAAGCCATTAAAAATCAAGTTTTGGAAGATAATGCTTTATTTGTCTCCTAAAGTCTTTCCAACGGTTAAAGATAGAAAAGACATGGATAGGCGTGGTGAGCAGGTGCATACCTTTTGTGAAAAATGAAGAAGCACAGGAATGGGAGGGTGGCTTAATGGTTAAGGTGTTTGTCTTACAAACACAAGGTGCAGGGTTTGAGTCTCACAAGGGATAATTGGCTAAGCTTAAAATGGCTCGCAAGGGCAGTTAGCTTAGTACTAATCTATGAACTAATCTATGAATCTATAATATGTGTAGTTCAACCTCATCATCATTTTATATTTTTCTTAATACCTGATTTTGTTGTGTGGATTGCAAATGGGTAGTTTTTTTCTTAAATAGGATTTAGTTTGATTTTATCCGTAGTAGTGTGTGGGGGTGGGTACTTGTTCTAAAATGTACTATTTATACCGTTTGCCTTGAGTAGGCTGGTTTAAAAGTAACAACACGTACATTTTCTACACCTGCTTTCAAGTTTATAAAAGCTGATATGTTTTAATAATTGTTTTTTTTACTGAGGAGTACTTATCTGTGAACACTACCTGGGTTTCATGATTTTTGGAAATTGTGACTGAACTCAGTGAAGTTTTAAGACTACAAGGTGTGGTACTTAAGCTTTTAGAGCTATCAGTTGTCAGGTATGTACCATTAAATAGGAGCTTTCCCTTTCCAAATTGGAGAACATCTTAGCTGATATGCCAGATTCAGGCAACAAGACTTTAGCCTTTTCCTTGCTCACTTCTGTTTCCCAGGTTGCTAGAAATTCAATCAGGTGCTGCTGTGATGCTTGTAATGCTTCTACAGTGATGGCTGCATCAGGGTCTTTCATTTTGGAGGTATTCCTGGTTTAGTCTTCAATCCCTTACTGGGGATGCCAGAAAGTTATTACATTCTCCTCTGGATGCTCAGAATTTGTTTGGTTCTGTGGTTGCAGACTTCTTTTAAGGTTTTGCGGGACAAGGTTAAGGTTATGCAAGATCTTATGCAGATTTTCTTTTCCTCTGTTAGTATTGGAGGAACCATGCTTCTAAGGCAGGTTGTTTTGTTTGTAGACATAAGACAGTCCCAAAAGCGTAAACAGTCTTTTAAAAGGATTTTTCCTGAGAAACGCAAGTCATGCCTCCATGGGCCAAAAGCCTTCCTTTCCTGATAAACCTACTTTGATGTGGCTTTCCTCTTCCTCTTAGCCAGATTCCTCCCTCCCTCTCTTGCTTTGTTTTCCCATTTGGCAGGGAGCTGCAACACGCAAGTGGGTTCTGCCTATAATTCAGATCGGCTACAGAATGGTGTGAAAGTCCGTTCCTCCCTTTTCAGGTATTCCGTAGCCTCTTCCTTGTCAGTTGCCTCATATATCACCTGAGATTCAAGGTCTTTTGTCTCGGAGCATCATTCAGCCAGTTCCTCATTGCCAGAGAGACACGAGTTTCTATTTCAGGAAGTTTTTAGTTCCCAGGAAGGATGGTCTTTGGAGACCTATCTTAGATCTTTCATTTTTCAGTACTTTTCTGAAAGTACTCTTTCAAAATTTTCAGAATCTGTTTCCAATGCTTCTACTTAAAGTCTTTCTGTTTTCTCTAGATTTGAAGGATGCTTATCTTCATATTCCTTTTCATCCTGTTGTGGAAATTATGGGTGTTCATGTTTTACTAGTACAGTAATAACTATATAGGGTTATTCTTGCTGTGGTAACCCTTGGCTGATCCATGTACTAGAGATTTAACTCCTTCCTCCTTGGCTGGTGGACACCTTGCACCTGATGTCAGGATGTCTGGGTATAAGGGTCATTGGGCGGCACCGTCTTTCATCTCTTTCTTGCTATCAGAGACCAAAGCATACATTAGACTGCGTCTGTCGCTCTGAAGACGAAAGTGCATCTTAAAGCTAAGTGCCCTATTGGGGAAACTTTCCTTTTACTTTTTCTTTATTATCTGCTCTATTAGAAGAGTAAGGTAAATATTAGCCTTGATTGTGGAAAACTGATTCCACATTGAGACTATCGTTCCCTTTCTCTTTTTTGCTTAGGCCTAGAGCATGACATTCCTAGTTGTGCCCGTTGTGCTTATTTTAACAGGCATACTATCCATTGTAAGACCAGATCCCATGCTCAGTATTTAGATAAGGAAACGTGCATCTGGGATCTTCACATGCAGTGGTATCCTCCAGTTGTATTGTTTTCTACCCGACTCATAAGTGTAAGGAGGAACATTAAAAACATGTGAGGGTGGCAGATGATATAGCTTTGGCATCGGCCAGTCCATCCAGGCTTGTGATTGTTGAAGGACAGGAGAAACCTTCTCAGTCCCTTCTGACAACTGAGGGAGTGTCTGAGATCACTATCAAGTATCTTTAGGAGTCCAACATGCCTTCCGGCCCCTCCACATCTACACAAGCCAAAGGACAAGGGTTGTTGGATGAGTCCACAGTTGCTGTGCAGGCTACGACTTCCGACTCTTGTGCTAGGTCTTTAGACAGAATCAGAAAAACTTCTGAGGGGTCATCACTTGACTGTGTGAAGGCAGCAGCTGCCAGCTTTCAGCTTGGTCCCAGTACCTCAGATGCCACCCAGGATGAAGCCTAAAGCCAAACAAGAAAAGATTCTTTTGGTATGTCTCAGTCTAGGCCTTCAAAGTCACAACCCCCACAAGTCTACCAGCAGGACCTACTAAGACTGGCTGAGGATTTGCTTCAGATTGTAGCTTCCAGACAGCATAGTCCTACTAGTCATCCTGTCCCTACAAAAGCTGTTTCTGTGAAATGAATGAGGGATTTCTGCAGGTTCAGCCACCCATGTATAATAGAAACTATCCCAGTAAATCCCTGGCCTTTTCCTCTGTCTCGGCACATACAGAGGGAGAAGAGTAAGAAGCGATAGAACACCAAGAAAGCAACAAAGTTAGCAATCAGATCCTACTTCTAGACCTAGTGGACCCGACTTCAGTAGCCGAGCAGAGAGCAACCATGACTCAGCCGGTCCCCTCCCTGTTCCCTCTCCCTCAGGACCCACCCCAACCACCCCAGCTCTCCTTCCTCCAATCCTCTCCTGTTCTTTCAAAGCTAGGAGGTTGGAGGTTGGCTAGGTCTCTCTTTTACAATGAATGGCCCAAGATAACCCAAGACAAATGGGTGCTAAGCATCATCAAAGCAGGTTACAGACTTTCTTTTCCTACCACAAAGTCAGCAAGCATTCTTACTGTCACACCAAATCAAGTAAAAGAAGCTCTGATCCAAGTAGGTCTGTTTTTTACAGCAAGGTTCCATAGAAAAGGTACCCTCCCAAGAAAGGGGAAAAGGAAGATCTGAAGTAGGATATTCATTTGTCTGCAACCTGTGGGTTATGGATCCGATATCGGATCCGAACCGGCATGGTTTTCCAGCTATGGATCCAAGCTCTCAGCTCCTCCCCTCACCCATAATGCCCTGCTCTACCCTCATGACCTCAGATCTCGTTTGCCGCGCTGGTGACTGGATTTGGATACATAGCTCTCAGCTAAGTGAACTCTTTTCTTGTAAAAAACAGAGAATTTTTCTGTTATTTGACTAAATTTGTGTGAAAGTTTAGGTTCCCCTTTAATATAGAGTATTTTGAGTTTATTTTAAGTTAAAGTAAGTAAATTTTATTCCCTCCCCTCGCTGTTGCGTAGAGTGTGTGTGTAGGCCTGTGTGTCTTTTTGTTTTAAGTTACCTTCTGTAACTTTTAGTGTTTTATAGATTATGGCTGACCAGCCTAAATCTATATTTTCGAAATGCTCCGAGTGTGGCCATAAGCTCTCTCCGCTGATGGCCACACTCGTGTCAAAGTGTCTTGGGGTTGAACACCTCACATCTGGTTGTTCCATTTGTGCAGGGTTCAACCCCAGGGCACTGAGGAGCGGAGGTCCAAGCTTGTCTTGGCGGGTCTTTACCGCCAGACTCGGCTCGCCTCCGCTCCTTCGGGACTACTGCGGCTGCAGTTGTTCCCCCTGTGGCACCACCTCCTGCTCCTGGGACTCAAACTCCCGCTTCTGGAGAGGAGAGGGATGCTGCTAAGGACCGGAGGGAGAAGCACCACAAGCGGGCCGAGACCTCTGTTTCGGCCGCCAGCCAAGCTGGCTTCTCCCGGCTCCGTGTCGGTTCGGTCTCCTCCTTCGGCTCCGGTCCCTGTGTGCTTTTCACGGGTCCTGAGGAGGAGGAGACCCGATCTCCGTCGAGGCTATCGAGGAGGCACTCCAGGCCTACCTCGGTAGCCTCTTCGAGATCTACCCATAGCCTTTCTGATGCTGATCTGGACCGGATGATGAGAAGGTTCATCCAGGCCTAGATGCAGATGGGAGTGCTCTTGCCTCCCCTCGGGGAGCTCAACACCCTTTTAAGCCTATTGCTCCTTCTCCGACCCGCTATCCGGGTTCGGAGCAGCTGGAGCCGAGCAGCCGGGCGGGGAAGGTCGGAGCCGATAGTACTTGGTACCGGACCCGACCCTGCCCTCGAGTGCCGGACCCGATCTCGGAGCCTGGATCCGAGCCGGATCCGGGGATCAGTGCTCGCCGGCGCCGTCTGTGTCGGGCGCACTGTCCCTTCGGATCCGAGTGCCGGCGCCGGCTCCGATCCACTCTTCGGATCCGAGGGAGCCGATTGTCGGATCCTTTGGTGAGGTCGGCTCCCCGGCCTTTGATGTAGTGGAGAGGGCTCTGTTGAGGGTCTCCGGACCCCGGCACTTGCTTCGGCTCCGTCCCGCTCCCTCTGCACTGGGCCAGGCTTCCACCATCCGCCCCTGGGACAGCCCGTTTCTGTGCCCCAAGTTGCTCCCATGGAGCAAATTACTGCTGAGGACTCCTCTGACAGCCCCCAGAGGAGGCCCTCAGCATACGTCAAAAGGAGGCACATTGACTCCCGAGTCTCTCACTGAAGACACGGACTTGGAGGAAGGGAAGGCTCCCACGGTCACCCCGAGGATGTCTCCCGGAGACATCATGGAAATGCTCCGATTAGGGGGTGGTCTGCCCCAAGTCTTCCTCGGACGAGTCAGTGTTCTTGGAGGCATTCAAGCGGGCCCGTCTACCTCTTGGGTGTCCCCTGCCGACCCCTGGTGGACCTTATTACCACCAGGGCGTGGAAGGAACCGGACACCGTGGAGCCAATTCACAAAAGACCGGATAGGATCCTTAGTCCGCCCTCCGACAGGACCCATTGGAGTAAGGGGCCTCCTGTAGATGCCATGTTGCCGGCGGCCACAAAGAGGGAACTGGCTCAGGAGAGTCCTCAGTCCACCCACCGAGCAAGGAGTCTCGATGATGGACCGCTTGGGGAAGCGGATGTTCAGTTCGGCGACCTTCTCGGTAAGGGCTGAACTATTTGGCACATGTTATTCGGATGCAGCGAGATCTTATTAAGGAATACGCTGCATCCCCTGAGTCCATTTCGGAGGAGGACAGAGTTCTGCACTCCACCAAAATGGCCACTCTTAGGTCAGTTACAAATACTTCTATGCGGCTACTCTCCCATGCAACGGGCGCCGCTAGAGCTGCGGGACAGGACTGGTCACTAGACGTCAGGCCTGGCTCCGTCCTCGATTTTTCTGAGCCCTTCAAGGCGTTGCTTAACGCCCTTTGATGGTTCTGCTCTGTTTGGCAAGACCGTTCGCGAGACGTTGACCCAGAGCGAGAAGGACGGGAAGACGCTGTCTGCCGTCGGAATCCGCTTCTCTGCACCCCAGAGGCCCTATTCTAGGAACCAAAAGGGTCAGAAGAAGATGTGGTTCCGAAGTCGCAGCAGTCCCAGCCTGCTCGGACAACCAGTCCTTCCGTGGCAGAGGAGGACAGGGAGGACGCCGCCCTAGAGGCAGAGGGGCTCCTAGAAACTTCGGGTCCAGGGAACTTTTCTCTGAACGGCCGCGCAGCTCCTGAGGGTTGCCCGACTGCTCTACTCTGGAGGCAGTCGGGGGCGTTCTGGGCACCTAGCGGCATGGGAGTCCATAACATCGACCGCTGGGTTCTCCAAATCATATCCAGGGATATCGCATTCCTTTCCTTCACCTTCCAAAGTTGAAGTCCCTCCCAGACGTCCCACCCGGTCAACGGAGGCCGCTTTGGCAGAAATTGGCCATCTGCTAAAGAAAAGAGCCATCCAGCCCGTTCCCCAGACCAGATCGGATCAGGGTTCTACTCCAGATTCTTTTAGTGCCAAAAGACGGGGAACTAAGACCAATCCTAGACCTCTCTCTTGAATCTGGCAGTCCCCAAAGAAAAATTCGAATGGTCACTCTGCAATCTATTCTCCCCCTTCTGGGAGAAAATCACTGGATGTGCTCGATAGATCTCAAGGACGCGTACTACCACATCCTGATGGTCAGGCGCTCCAGGAGGTTTCTCCGCTTCCGGCTGGGAGCCAGTCACTACCAGTTCGGGTCCTTCCCTTTGGTCTCACCACAGCCCCCAGGGTGTTTACCAAAGTACTAGCAGTGGTAGCGGCCCACCTGAGGCTTCAGGGGGTGCAGGTCTTTCCCTACCTGGACGACTGGCTCCTTACCGCCCCAACAAGGCATCTACTTCTCTTGGGCCGAGACTCCTTTCTCCATCTTGCTCCATTTCTGGGCATCACAATAAATACAAAAGTCCAACCTGGTGCCCACACAGCTCTTAGATTTCATAGGGGCCAGACTAGACACAAGGAGTTTACGAGCCTTTCTCACTGCGGACAGAGTTCTAAATCTGCAGCTCCAGGTGCGGGCCATTCTCCATTCAAGTTCTGTTCCAGCGGAGTTGGTCCTGAGGGCTCTAGGGTCCATGGCTTCGGCTATAGCACTTCTTCCTCTTGCCAGGCTCAATATCCGATTCTACAGTGGACGCTCTTAGTACAGTGGTCATACCTTGCTCTCCCCATGCATCATCCCATAGCGATCAGCAAGGCTTGCAAGCGGTCCCTCTTGTGGTGGCTCCACTCCCCGGATCTCCAAGAGGGTCGCCCATTTTGTGCTTCTCCCCCTCTCGCCACGGTGACCACGGACGCCTGCCGCCTCGGGTGGGGGCACTTTGGGGCGGACAGTCCAAGGCACGTGGAACGATTCAGAGACCTTACTGCATATCAATGTTCTAGAGATGAGAGCAGTGCTCTTAGCGTTGCTAGCACTTCAGGACTTTCTTCCCTTGGGAACAATTGCGATTCAATCGGACAATATGTCTGTTGTCTGGTACATCAACAAGTCAGGGGGAACAAGGTCTTACCCTCTTTGTCGATAGGCCATGAGAGTTTGGGAATGGGCAATCTCCACCAATCGCTTTCTCATAGCAACGCACATTCGGGTCGGTCCAACATCCTAGCGGACAAGCTCAGTCGCACCATTCTGACCCCTTACGAGTGGTCTCTCAATTGTCAAGTAGCGGAACGCATATTCGCACGGTGGGGAACCCCTTCTTGCGATCTTTTGCTTCTCCCTCAAACACCAAGTGCGACAGTTTTTCGCTCTAATACCTCCTCCCGGAGGTACCCCAAGAGACGCTCTGGTGCATGCTTGGCCACCCGGTCTTCTGTATGCCTATCCACCCTTGCCTCTGATGCTGCAAGTTCTTCAGAAAGCCTCTCGGTGGGTTGCAGAATGATTCTCATTGCTCCATTCTGGCCTCGACAGATCTGGTTCCCCTTCCTAAGGTCTCACTCGGTGAATCCTCCTTGGATTCTAGATCCCATCCCGGATCTGATATCCCATCCATCCTGCATTCCTCCTCCGAACCTGGACAACCTGAAGCTGACCGCTTGGCTGCTCCAGTTCCACTCTTGATAAGGACTCCCGGTATTTCTTCACTGGTAAAGGCTATTTTGGTGGCGGCTCATAAACCATCCACTAGAAAGGTTTACCGAAGCAAATGGAAACGTTTCTCTGTGTGGGCGGAGCGGCAAGGCCTAAATCCCTTCACGGTTCCTCTCGCTGTAGTGCTTGATTTTCTAACCTCTCTCTTTAATGATGGTGCCAGCAGTTCCACAGTCAAAGTTCAACTGGCGGCAATTTCTCACTATCACATTGGTCAAGATTCTAATCCTCTTATGTCAGCCAAATTGTGTAAAACATTTCTTAAAGGTACTTTCCTTCTCAGGCCCCCTATAAAACAAGCAGTTCCTCCTTGGGACCTTTCTTTGGTCCTACAGGCCTTGACCGCTCCCCTTCGAGCCAGCGGCTCGGTGGATCTCAAATTCTTGTCCTACAAGACAGCCTTTTGGTAGCCATTACATCAGCCAAGAGAGTTTCTGAACTTCAAGCTTTATCAGCTAAACCTCCTTACTTGGTATTTCATCCGGACCGTGTCTCCCTCAGGACCAACCCGTCCTTCCTTCCTAAAATCGCTTCTGAAGCAAACATCAATCAATCCATTAACCTCCTGTTTTCTTCCCTAAGTATGAAAACAAAGGTGAATATAAGCTACACTCACTAGATGTTCACAGGCAACTTAGATTTTATCTCAACAGGACAGCTGGTCATAGGCAATCCGACCAGCTGTTTATTTCCTTTGCAAAATTCAATTTGGGCAAGCCAATTTCTAAAGTTTCTCTGTCCCGCTGGATTTCACAGTGCATTTTATTGGCTTATCAAGCGTCAGGAAGGCCCGCACCGAGTGTTCATGCCCATTCAACCCGGTCAGTATCTACCTCGGCAGCCTTCAAGGCTAGGATTCCTCTAGATGATATTTGTGCAGCAGCCACGTGGGCTTCATCTCATACATTTATTTCCCACTATAAGTTGGATCTTGCATCTAGGGTAGAGCATCCTTTGGCTCAGCGGTGCTCCGGAATATCCTTCCATGATGGCGCCCAAGATTCAGGTAGCTGGGGACTCTGTCCCACAGGTTGCAGACAAATGAATATCCTACTTCAGATTTAGAAGTTATGTACTCACCATAACGTTCCATCTGAGTAGGTGTATTCATTTGTCTGCAACCATCCCGCCTCCTATCCCCTGGCCTTTCAGTTTCCTGCATATTCCTTGTTACCCTTTTTAGGGTATTGTTGCTTTGGCAAACTCGATCTGAGGTCATGAGGGTAGAGCAGGGCATTATGGGTGAGGGGAGGAGCTGAGAGCTTGGATCCATAGCTGGAAAACCATGCCGGTTCGGATCCGATATCGGATCCATAACCTACAGGTTGCAGACAAATGAATACACCTACTCAGATGGAACGTTATGGTGAGTACATAACTTCTAATTATTCAAAACTCTTCCTTGTACCAAAAAGGAGAGAACTTGGAGACCCATACTAGATGAGCATAAACCGATTTCACGTTCAAAATGCTTTTGTTGTAAAAGCTTCTTCCTATGCTTTCTCTTCAGGCTTATGTGATCACCTTTGATGTGAAAGGTGCTTACCATCATATTTCCTTTTAGAATCCCACAGGACGCATCTATATTTTAAAGCAGATGGAAATGACTGTCGATTCTCTGCTCTTCTTTTTGGCTTATCTACTGCACCTGGAGTATTCACCAAGTGCCTGCCTGAAGTAATATCATAATATAATAATAATAATATCATACTGCAGGACCAATGGCATTCTGATCTACCCTTACCTAAACGGGAACAAAGCTTTCTAAAAAACACACAAATTTTAAAGGAAATGTTGGCTGTTCTAAAGGGCATCCTAGCCTTCAAGGACCTATGGAAACTAAGGGCTTTACTATTAAAGACAGAATACACCACAGTGATGTGGTACATAAAGAAGCAGGGAGCACTCACTCCAGTTCTCTGTTGCCTGAGCATGACTTTGCAAGATACACCTCAAGCCCTGAGCCTACACCTTCTAGTCTTTACCTGCCAAAGGAAAACAGTTCTATAGCATATGAGTTCATCAGGTCAGAAATTAACCTTCACAACTGGACCATGAACAGGAATTTGTTGAATCTCATTTACCTGTCTTGGGGTGTGCTAGAAAGTGACCTTTTTGCTTCAGATTGAAACAGTCCACTGAAAATGCTCTGTTCAGTGGTCAAACATCACAAGGCCTAGAGGGTGGGATGCCTTCTTTCTGTGGAAAGGTATGTTTCTTTGTGCATTCCCTCCCATTCCCCTCATTCCCAGAATGCTGCTGAAAATCATGGCAGAAGGGTCAAGAATGATACTGATGGCACATTTTTGGCTGAGGCAACATTGACTCCCTCTCCTCTGCAGCCTGAGCAATAGATGACTTGCTGACTCAAGAAAGGAGATCCCTCTTACACGCCAGTCTCAGCACCTTGAGGTTTACAGCTTGATTGAGTCACTAACTGCATCCCATGGCCTCTCTTTGGACAAGGATGTGCTAGATATTTTTAAAAGCCTGAAAACCTTGTAATAGAAAGTCATATATTTCAAAATGGAAAAGGTTTCCAGTCTGGTGGCAGCAACAGAGTACATGTCCTTCTATTCATCTGCTGCAGTATTCCTGAGAAAAGGGAGCTGTCTGCCAAGGCGGTGACCCGGCTTTAGCCAGTATATCAAAATCTTTAACTACCTTGGGCGCGTGGTACATCTGACATATAGGCCACCAACAGACGGCCATAAATGACCATTTCAAATGGGACAGTACAGTTATGTCTGAGGTCCAGAAATGTTATGATCTCCAAGTTCAGTCCCCTAGTCCTTCAGTCATTCTTCTTGTTCCAGATTTTTTGGATGCTTTTGCATCCACCTCCACTCACCCAGGCTCCCAACCTCCAGCCCCTAAAAAGCCAAACGGGTACTACAAAGTACCCAAGGTCTGCCAGTTTCTTTTCAAGGCCCCAGTTGCAGATCCTTCTGTTGACAAGACCTCCAGGTTGATTCCTTCTTCCACCTGCCTTCAGATAAGGACGGCAGACAGCTGGAGAGGCTAGGAAAGATCTATACCTCAGCCACCCTGGCCTTCAGAGCATTAAATTATCAGACACATGACTAAATATAATTTGGAAATCCTCTTTCAAATCTCCGCACTTATTTCAGACATGCCAGATTCTGAAAACAAGGCCCTGGCATCCTCCCTGCTTGCTACTTCCTCCCAGGTAGCCAGACACTCTATCAAGTGCAGATATGATGCTGTAGAAGCCACCTCTAGAGCTGCTGCTTCTTCCTTTGCCTTCAGAAGATTTGTCTGGCTGAGGCTTCAGCCCTTACCCGTGGACATCAAGGCTAAATTAATGGACACCCCCTTGGACAATTCTGCCCTTTTTGGCAAACCCTCTGCTGACCTTTTTAAATCTCTACGAGAGAAAAGCAAAGAACTTGAGGACCTTAAACATATTTTGGCGTCATCTGTGCCTAAATTTCACAGGAACCACCCTGCAAAACAAATTTTCGTTCACAGACAATCCAGAGCACCACAGACTAAACCTCAGAATAGGCCTAAGAAAACTCAGCAGTTTTCTCCTTCCCCTGCCACTTCCTCCCAACATGCTAAACATCCCTTTCGTGGTTAGACAGACTCTTCCGCGTGACTTCCCCAGCATCCTGCCTGCCCCCCCTTTCCCAGCACCTTTCTCATCCCTCTTTGGAGCTCATCACGAAGGACTCTTGGGTGTTGAGCATCATCAAAACAGGGGTACTTCATGGTCTGGCAGGAGGTGCCTCACTTCAGGGGTATTCCCCTACCACCAACAGACCAGCCCCCCCTTTTCCAACCAGTCCTGAAAGCCCTTCTAGAACAGGGCCCTATTGAAACTGTTCCTCCAGAGCAAGAAGGAAGAGGGTTTTACTGTCGCCTTTTTCTAGTTCCCAGGAAGGAAGGACCATGGAGACCAGTTCTAGATCTCTCCTACCTCAACAACTTTCTAATAATCCCCTCAATGAAGATGCTTACCTTGCAAACTCTGTTCCCCCTCAAGCATTCCAGGCTACTATAGATATCAAGGATGTCTACCTTCATACTCCCAACCACCCCAGATGCAGGAAATTTCTATGATTTTCTGTGGGATTTTCAAATGGTCAGTTCTTGGCTTTGCATTTTGGACTCGCCACTGTCCCGAAAGTCTTCAAAAAATGCCTAGCTCCAGTGGTAGCCTTTTGCAGACTCCAAGGGATCTTAATCTACCCCTACCTAGACAATCTCTTGATACAAGCCAGTTCTCATACAGAACTGAACAGACATCTACAAAAGCCAGTTGTCATTCTAGAAGACCTGGGATTTACCACAAACTTTGAAGTCGCCCCTGTTCCCGTCACTGGGCTGCAGATTTCAAACCCAGAGCGTGACGTTATCACTCCCACCCTCCTAGGCTCAGGAGATTTCACATTTCCTTGCGGAGACTCTCCCATTAGAACAGATATCTGCCGGGCAGTTCCTCAGAGTCTTGGGGCTCCAGGCTTCCACCATCTTCATGCTTCCTCTAGCAAGACTACACATGAGGAAACTCCAGTAGTTTCTCAAGTCAGTGTGGTCTGAACATGCCCACCCTCTAGAATCCCAAATCCCACTGCTAACCTGTCTAAAGAAAGAGCTCCAGTGGTGGATAACACAACTGTCTCTAAATCCAGGCCTCCCCATTCACCCTCTGCCACCAACTCAAGTCCTTTTCACAGTTGCATCGGACATGGGTTGGGGAGCAGCCCTGGAGCACCACACAGTCCAAGGAGAGTGGTCACCTTTCCAAATGAGGGATCACATAAACCTCAGGGAAATGAAGGCATTAATCCTTGCACTCCAGCCATTCCAATCTCTTATCAGACTGGGGAGATTACGAGTTTACACAGACAACATGATGGTGTTGTGATACATAAACAGAGTAGCCATGCAAGTCTGGGATCTAGCTCACCTCCTCAAAGTATCCCTCCACGTGGTCTACATTCCTTCCAGTCAGAATTCAGTGGCAGATACCCTAAGCAGATCCAGAACACAAGCTCATGAATAGATGCTTCACAGGGAAGTGTTCCTGGACATTGTCCTCCAGTGGGGTATTCCAGAGATAGACCTGTTTGCCTCCCCCTTGAAAAAGCAACTCCCGCAGTTTTGTGCCAGAGAACCCCATCTTCAGGCATGGCAAGTGGATGCCCTATCAATCTCATAGAAGGGGAAATTGTTGTATGCATTCCCTCTCCTTCCACTAATTCCAAACGTCCTGTTGAATATCCAGCAGGAAAAGCCAGAAATCTTGCTGGTGACTCCCCGTTGGCCAAGACAGCATTAGTTCCCCTTTCCTTTTCACCTAGCCAATGGCAGTCACCACAAGTTGCCCCACAGAGTGGACCTACTAACACAGAACAAGGGCTCACTCCTCCACTCACACTCATAGAGCCCTGATTCCATTTGGACACCTTTACTCTTGAGGATGTGCTTCAGGTCCTGCAGGAGGCCAGGAAGCCTACTACTAAAAAATCTTTTCTCTCCAAATGGAAGAGGTTCTCCATCTCATGTCTTGACAGAAACCAGGATCTACCTTTGGTCTTGTCCGGTCAGTGTGATTTGCTTAATGGGATTGGGGTCCCCCTTTTCCATATGGGATTGGAGTATCGTGTTAACTGTCACTATCTCTCTCGATTCAGTGCTACAGTCCTGCCTTCTTCAACAATCATGCCTGACTGTTGCAGATCTTCTTTCACAAAATCCATCCACCTCTTTGCTGAACATCCTCGTTTCCTCTTACCTTCTTCCTGTCTGTCCCAAATCTTCCTCGCCAGATTGTCTTCTGCTTTTGTCCAAACCACCATAATCTGTTCTCTTTTATCGTTTCTGCAATTGGAGCTACTTTGGCTTCTGCTCTTCTGTCCTCATTTCTTCATCTGTCCCTCAGTGTGCATCCTACACCCTACCTCCCTTCTCAGGCACTTCATTTCCATCACCTCTAGCTTCTTCATCTGCTTTGCTTTTACTGCCCAGTTTTCTGTACCATACAGTAGTGATGATTGCACCACTGTCTTGTACACCTTACTTTTCAGCTTCTTTCCCATTCTTCTGTCATAGACTACACCTGAGGCTGTATGCCAGTTGGCTGCAACCCCTCTGATTCTAGCTCTGACCTCTTCATTCAGACTTCCCTTCTCCTCAAACCTCCTCCTTCCAGATACTTGATGCTATTTACCTGTTCCACTGTCTTCCCTTCTATCTTAATTCTCAGCTTATTCTGATCTCCCCAATTTGCTGCCATTACCACTGTCTTATCTGTGCTTGTTTCATCCCATTTGCCTTCAGTTTTGCATTCCATTCCCCTATCCTTTGCTGAAGTTCTTGTTCAGGGTCTGCCTGTAATGCCACATCGTCTGCATACAGTAAAATTTTTGATTTATCCCCTCCAGCCTGTTTGCTAATGTAGTCCATCGCCCGTATGAGCAGCAGTAGGCTCAGAGTTGAACCCTGATGTACACCCACTCCCACTGGGAACCCATCTGTGAGTCTGAACACTGTTTGTACTTGAGTCATTGAGTCCTTGTACATAGCCTGCACTAATTCTGCCAATGTTTCTAAACTTCAAACCATAGCAGTACTGCCCAGATCAGCTTTCTTGGCACCTTGTCATATACTTTCTCCAAGTCTAGGAATGACCGGTTGGATTCTTTCCTCATCTCTAGCTTCTTCTCAGTTGTCTGTCTCACTGCAAACATCAGGTCATTTGTGCTGCATCCTTATCTGAATCCAAATTGTTCATCTCCTATCTTACATTCTGCTGCTCTGCATATCCATTTATCAATCACCCTCTCCAGAACTTTCATGCAATGTGATAGGAGTTTCATGCCTCTGTACTGCCCACAGTCGTGGATGTCCCCTTTCTTCTTGTACACTGGCACATGTACACGTATTTTCCAGTCATCTGGGATACACCTTTTTCTCCACACTGCTATAAATACCCTCACGAGCCATTTCTCCCTTATCTCACCTAATATCTTTATCATATTTGCTGTGACCTCATCTGTGCCTGCTGCTTTCCCGGACTTCATTTTCCTTAGTGCTATTTATTTATTTATTTGCAGTTGGTTTACCAGAATAGTCCATTGGGCCAAGAAGAACCCGTTTTCAATGAAGTCCTGGGGAGAAAAGCTCCAAAACAAAGATTACAGTTTACAATTTCAATCATTTGTAGGTTAAAGACTAAACTACAGAAAATTGTGACAAAAGTTTACAATTTCAGTCATTTGTACCTTCAAGACCAAACAAAAAGTTTACAGAAGTTTACAATTTCAGTTATTTGTAGCTTCTAGAAATAGCAAAGATTAAGCAGTTACAATGCCATGATAGGTTTCATTTGTTGAAAGCTAAGAATTAAGCAGGTGCACGAAAAAAAAAATTTGGTTAAATCTTGTAAGAAAAAAACAAAGAATTGCTGTAGTGAATATATAATTTCTCGAATGGAGTTGTATGCTTAGAGAATTATAAGATGTTATTACAGTTGGCTTATTATTTAGTGTCTCTTAATATATGGAGTAGTTGCTTGTAGGAAATGGAGAATAGGCTATGAGGGGTGGGAGCAGGAGCATTCCTATGCGGAAGTTAGATGTGAATGAAGTGATTTTTTAAAAACAGGGAAGTTGGTGGTGGTACGAATGGAGGGAGGAAGGGAGTTCCATATGCGTGCCAGGGCAAAGGACATGAGGTTTTGTCCCGGAGAGTGAAGGGGTTTGTACAGCTCAATAAGGTTTTGGTTATTGGATCTTAGGAGTCTTTGTGGCAGGGGCATTTTAAAGGTAGAGCTGAGGGAGGGACGGAGGGAGGGATGAAAGATGAGTTTGTGAGCAAAAGTGAGCTTGAGTATAGGAGAGATAGTTGGGAAGCTCTAGCCAGCTAATTTTGTGGAGAGATGCACAGTGATGGGTAGATGATTTGTGGCTAGTGGCAAATTTGGCAATTTTATTCTAACAGGAGGACAGTTTTGGTTTGAGAGCTGATTGTAGGTTTATTAGGAGAGGGGCTCCATAAAGGAGAGAAGGGATGAGAAATGTAGTAGCTAGAGTGAGCTTAGTAGATGTAGTGAGAAATCAATTGTGTCGGTAGAGCATGCCAAGTTTTTGGTGAGTTTTTTTATGTTTAGTTGTAGATGGCTCTTGAATTTGAGCTGGTCATCAATCTGGACTCCTAGTAGCTTGGTTTCGGATACTAGTTCAAGAGGTGTATTATTCTGGCTAGTGATGGAGAAAATTTTTTTATCAATGGTGTTGGTTTTTGAGGGGGTAAATACTATAAGTTTGGTTTTTGATGCATTGAGTGTTAGATGATTGTCCTTCATCCACTGTTCTGTGGTAGAGAAGGCATCTTGGGTCAGTTTTAAGAGAGTGGGAATGGTTGTGGCTGCACAGATAATTGTAGAATCATCTGCATATTGAATAAGTTTAGCATGAGGAATTGAGTGAAAGAAATCATTTATGAATATATTGAAGAGGAGAGGACCTAAAATGGAACCTTGGGGAACACCAGTGAGTGTGTTGAGTTAGGAGGACATGGCTTTTTTCCATTTGACAGCTTGTTGCCTGTTTGAGAGATAGCTGTTAAACCAGTTGAGAGAGGAAGGGGATAGATTTAGGTTAGATAGTTTAGTTAGGAGAAGGTTGTGAGAGATGGTATCGAAAGCCTTAGAGAGGTCCAGAAAGAGGGTAGATACAGTACAGCCAGAGTCTCTGGCTATATTTACAGTTTCCAGGAAGGAAAGGAGGGCGGTCATGGTGCTGTGATTGGGTCTGAATCCGTGTTGTGTGGAAGTTAGTAATTTATTGTCTTAAGAGATAAGGAAGGAGTTGAAGATGGATACATTTCTCAAGGAGTTTTGATATAGGAGAGAGGATGGCAATGGGACGAAAGTTAGTAATATTGTTATTATTGCCTCCTTTGTGCAGGGGAATGATGAAAGCCTTTTTCCAGAGTGTAGGTACAAGACCTTCTTGGATAGAGCGATTGATTAGGATGCTGATGGGGAAGGCAATGGCTTCGGCAGCTATGCTGAGGAAGGAGGAGGGAATGTTATCGGGGGCATTGGTGCATGGTTTGAGTTTTTGTAGGAGTTTTTTGATGGTAGAAGTAGGAACGGGTTTTAGGGAGAAAGGTGGGAGTTGTTAGAGAAGGATGTGGTTAAAAAAGAGTTGAATTGGGTAGCTAGATCTATATCTAATGCATTAGGGTCTGGGCTTGGGTTTTCTCTTGAACCAGGTTTTGTGAGGATAGTGATGCCTTTCCAGAATTTTTTGGGATTGGTTTTATGGTTGTTTTGGAGTAAGGTGAAGTAATTCTGTCTGTCTGTTGTGATAAGCTTTTTAACTGTGTTACGAAGTGTTTTGAATTCTTGAAGGGAGGTGGGAGTTTTGTCTATTTGGTAACGTGCCAGGTTTTGTCTCTGAGTCGCATGGTAGTTAGTGTTTTTTGTTAGCCAGGGGGCGGTATTGCTTCGTACTCTTTTGGTTTGTAAGGGGGCAAAACTATCCAGCAGTTTTAGGAAAGTTGTATTGAAGTGTGCAACAGCATTATCTAGGGGTAGAGTTTTTAGGGGGTTCCAATTTATTGATTTTAGGGAGTCAGAGAAGGTTACTGGGTTGAAGTTTTTTAGGTTGCGAGTGCTGATGTAATTATGGGTTACTTGTAATGGAGATGGAAGACGTCTGGTGAAAATGGGAAGATGGTCACTGAGGGAATCAGGAAGAGCTCCTCTGTCAGTGTAGTAGTGGGGGTGAGAGGCTATGATCCAGTCTAGGGTACTGCCACTGGAGAAGTATTTAGAGGGCCTGGTAGTGAGGTTGATGAGCTGAGAGTACTTGTATAGGTTGATGTTTAGGGAGTGTGTAGGGAACTGAATGGAAGACCAATTAATATTTGTGTCTCCCATGATAATAGTTTCATTACTGATATTGGTAGAAAGCCAGGATAGGATATCCTCAAGTACTGAGATATTGTCTCCTGGGGGGAGATATATAGTGAGGCTATGCAGATGTGTTTGTGTTTATTTGAAATGGGGTTAATACTAATTCTGCATTTGAGAACTGAGGAATGGGTTTGTTATAGGGAATAATGAATAGGGTGGATGAGTAGACTAGGGCTACTCCACCACCCTTTTTGTGTGTCCTGTCTTTTCTGATAATAGAGTAGTTTGGTGGTACTTTTTCAGTATCTTTTATATGAGGTTTTAACCAGGTTTCAGAGATGGCTAAGATTTCAGGTTTGTAGTGGAGAAGCCAGGCATGGAGGTTGGGGATTTTGTTAGCTATACTTTGGGCATTTAGAGAAGCTAATAGGATGGACTTAGATGTAGGGGTAGTGGTGTTTGGGCCTGGGTTAGGGTGTATATCTCCAGATAGAAGTATGTTTGTTAGGTGTTGGATTATGATGAGGTGTTTAGATTGCCTTTTTTGTATGTTGTATATTGTCAGATTTGTATGTATTTTTGAGGTTAGAGAGGTGCTAGAGTGTTTATTATTAGAGCATAGTTTGTAATGAAAAAATAGATAGATGTTAATGGGATGCAGTCCAGGGGTGATTGAGACTGTTCTTAATTCTTTTAGGGTGGGCTCCTCTTCTTTTCTCATTGTAGGCTGTTTCTGGGGCAGTATAGCTACTGTGGGGTTTTCTTCATTTGGAACCTGCTGGAAATACTCCTTCCATCTGCTTTTGATGTCCTGTGGACTGGTGAGCAGGTTATTGCTGTCATCCCTTATGAAGGGTGTCTGACTATCTTCTTTATCTTTCTGTCTTAGCCTTGCAACCTGATATAGTTTCTTTGTACCACCTATTGAGTCACTTTCCAGAATTTGGTAGAGTGCCTCTGATGCCCTATTTTTTGCTATTGCAACTCCTTTCTTAGCCAACCAGTATTCCTTCCTAGCCAGGTCGGTCTTTCCTGCCTCCCATTTTTTCCTGCACTCCTTCCTTTTGATCGCCTCCCAGACTTCTGCATTCCACCACCTGCTTTCCTTGTATATGTTGTTTCCATACCTGGCTCATCCACATATCTGTTCTGTAGTCCTCAGACATGCTGTTTTGAGGCCCTGCCATTCTTCTTCAACTCCATCTATTTGCTAGAGTCCTGAGTAATTCCTTGAACTGTTGTACTTTCTCTCCAGTCAACTTCCAGGTCTTCAGCCTGGTCGCTGTTGACTTTAGAGCCTTCTCTGACCACTGTTTGCAGCTGATTGTGGCAACCAGTGGTTTATGCTGTGGGCCGACTGTTTCACTGGGGATAACTTTGCAATCATGGATTCTACCCCAGTGCCTCTTCCTTACTAGGAAGAAGTCTACCTGAGTTGCATGTTGGCTACTCTTGTATGTGATCTTGTGACTGTCGCTCTTTCTGAACCATTTATTGGTTACTATCAAGCCATTTGCCACACAGAAGTCTAGAATGGCTTCTCTTTTTTTATTCCTGTTGCCCCACCCATGTGGACCCAGGCAGTCCTCATATCCTGTTCTGTCATTCATGTTGTCCTGCATTATCTAGTTGGTCCTGCAACTGCTGTCGGAATGCATACTTTTCCTCACTATCACAACCCTGCTGTGGGACGTAGGCTGAGATTATGAATACTGCCGTATCATTACACTGGAGTCTGATTGCCATGAGTCTGTCATTAACTCTGATGAGATCTCTCACTGCCTCCTGAAGCCTCTCTCACAACAATTCCCACACCATTTCTAGCCTGTCCTCCTCTTGAGTAGTAGACTCTGGATCCCAGGCCAAGTGGCATTGCTGCACTGCCCTTCCATCTTGTCTCTTGGATACATAGAATGTCCAGCCTCCTCCGTATCATCATGCCATCCACTTCCAAGCTGCACCCTGTCAGTGAACCCACATTAAGTGTAGCAATTCTCAGTTCATGTTTAGCAGCTTGATTGGTTTTACGTCCAGCTTTCGCTCAATACAGCTATCCCAGGTAACCCAGGCTGGGCAACTAGACACCAGACAGTAGGTTATTGACCCAGGG
Source organism: Protopterus annectens (assembly GCF_019279795.1). Classification (NCBI taxonomy): domain Eukaryota; kingdom Metazoa; phylum Chordata; order Ceratodontiformes; family Protopteridae; genus Protopterus; species Protopterus annectens. The sequence continues at coordinate 667,174,754 of NC_056751.1, read as the reverse complement.
ATGCTGGGCTTTATGGTGGGCACACACTGGCCAATAGAGACGCATGCAACCCCTCCCACCGTTAGCATGGGTCCCTGGCGTAGGCCGGGTCCACAACCCACTTATCACTGGTAACTACCCATGCCCATTTTGGTGACATTGTCAACCTGACCGAATCATATAGAGACATATTTTACACCATCGACTGGCTAACCCTGCCACTATGCGCAGTCTGTGATCCGTGTTCCATCTCGAGGATACTATGCACCACAGTAGATGCCCTAAACAGTCGATCTGTACAAATCTTCCCCCTTTACGGCACCATGCAGAGTCTGTGCTGCTGCCCACAGCTCCATTTATTGGTGAGTTTTGAGATGGAGAAACTCTGCATGTTTTTCAAAGGTGGGAGGAACCCCACAGAGACTCAGTGAGAACATGCAAATTCCAAACGGGCATTGGTCAGAGGTTAGGATTGAACCTTGTACTTTGGCATGGGAGGCCAAGACCTTAATCATTATGCCAACTGGTCTGTTTTTAAGTATTTCGGCTTTTCCCGGTTAGGGGTCGCCACAGCAGAACTCCGGCCCGCTAATGATTGTCAGTGAATTTTTACAATTTCGAGTTGCCAGCCCGGCGCCCAACCTTCAAAGAAGGCACACCCACACACACACACCTACCTGCATGTCTTTTTCAAGTTCACTTGACCATGGAGAGGACTTGCAGACTCCTCACAGAAGGCGCTCCAGCCAAGAATCAAATTGGAGAACCTCTTGCTGCAAGGCGACAACGCTAACCGCTGCACCACCGTGGCCTACATACTCCTCCATAAAAGTGCATTTGTCAGTTCTCTGCCTGTCTGCCACTGTCTCCATCTTTAGCTTCTAGATTTGAAGCTAAACAATTCTTCAAAGGTGTCTTCCATATCAGACCTCCCAAGAGACCTGTAGCTCCACCCTAGGACCTCAGCTTTGTGCTGGAGAAACCAACTCGGGCATCATTTGAGCCAGCTTCTTCTAGCCAACGTAAATACTTTTCCTGGAAAACTGTCCTCCTCGTAGCCATTACCTCTGCCAGGCAGGTATCAGAGTTGCAAGCACTCCTTCATAAGTTGTTAGTAGACTAACAACCACAAGGGCCTTTTTAAACCTAGCCATGCATCCCAAATCTCTGACAAGTTCTGATACCCTTGATGTGTAAGCATGGGCCTGGGAGAGGAACCATTTACAGGTTATCTGTGTCCATTAAAGACATAGGTGCCAAACCAGGGATGAATTTCCAGTTTCCCATCCAACTGTCCAGGTTGCGCTTGAATTGGTTTAGGGAGGAACTCTGCTTCTCATGGATGGAGAGTCTGTTCCATAGGTGGGATAGTCTCTGGGATACATACCTATCTCTCCAGCAGGTCCTGTTTATATCACAGGCAAGTTTTAAGTCTTTAGAACTAGTAGTTATGGTGCTGTTTGTTTTGTGGATATGCAGGAGGTCCATCAGAGTGGGATCTGACAATGCCCTGTATGCCAGGCATAGATCTTCCCTCAAAAGCCTGTAGGAGACTGAATACAAGGATAGGACATTGAGACGGTTTGCAAAGGACATATTACTTGCACCCTGTATTCTTTTAGTGAGGAACCTCTGTGGACATTCGAATTGTTGGATATGCCTGGTTAGGTACATACTAATGGGGGCATTGTACTCCATGATAGATCTGATGAATGCCGAGTACAGTGGAACAACGGCTTCCTTGGACGTAGATGCTATAGCTTTGTTTATAAGTTGCGCAGCATAGAAAGATTTCCTCATCACTGTTGACACATGGTGATCAAAGGCTAGATTGTTGTCTTTGTATGTCCCAGGGACTACTGGGTCAACTCTAAGGGGTGTGTTGTCAATATGATAGTTACCAGGGATGGATGACTTCCCAAAGGATACTGTTATGCATTTGTTGGCATTTAGTTTTAGTCCATGGCTTTGGCCTTGATTTTTGAGAAGTAAATGCCAAAAAGAAGCGTTCCAAGGACTGATCCCTGAGGGACTCCACTTGTGACTGGCCTCTTTGTAGAGGTGGACTCCCCATTTCTAACTTCTTGGTCATGTCTGTGAGCCAGTTGGATATCCACTGGGCGACATGAGTTTGTATCTAACCTCTTGAGTTTGTCAACAATGCCTGAGTGGGGTATTGTGTCAAATGCCTTGGCCAGGTCAAGGTAGGCCGTGTGAACTGCCCTCATCCATTGCTTTAGTGACCTTCTCAAAGAAGTCCATCAGGTTGAGTAGACATGATCTACCCTTGACAAAACCAAACTGCGTTGGGTCCAGTATCTGGAGGTTTACTATATCTCTTGATCATCTCCATGATAATTCTTTCCATGGCTTTGCATGCAAGACTACTGAGACATATGGGTCTGTAGTTTCCAGGGTCTATAGATGGCCCACCTTTGTGCAGAGGGATGACTGTTGCCTTTCTCCATTCATAAGGCATGAAGCCTGTTTGGAGGCTACAGTTAAGTAGTAATTCCAGGTCATGTTTCATGCTGTTTATAAGGCATCCTGAAATATTATCTCTGCCCATTGATGCACTGTTCTTGGTCTTAGAGATAGTTTTAAGGACCTGTTCCCTAGTGATACTAGAGGGAGTTATATTTGATGATATTTCCTGAGGGGAAGGTTGAAGGGGAGCGAGGAGTAACGTTTATCAGCCAGGAGGTTTGCTATATCTTCTGGCTCAATATAGGTGGCTCCATTTACCATGAGCTCTGCACACAATTGTGTATTGCCTTTGAGGTTGCAGACGTAGCTAAAGAATGCTTTGTGGTTGTCCTTGGCCTGGGAGGCCAAACTTACCTCAAATTTGGCTTTGATAGACTTTATTTGTTCTCAGAGTTGTGTGTTTAGTTTGAGAGTGCTTTTATCCTGCTGGGTGCTGAAACTCCTCAGATGTCCTTCAAGGATGCATCTGCAGTCCTAACCTATGGGTTGTCCTGCCTCAGGCAGCCCTTCGGTCGGCCGGATTCCAAAGTCTGGGTCTGGCCTCGGCTGATGTCGCACTTCACCCGATGTCATAGCTGCTGGGGTATAAAGGCATCAGCCGACGCCATTTTCCTCCGTCTTTCTTGCCGCGCGGTGCCCGAAGAAGAAGCTGTTCGCAGGTGCCGGTCGGTCAGATCCAGAGATTTCTACTACCGAAGACTTCTAAAAAGCTAAGTACCCACGTTGCTAGACTCTCTCTTGCCTCAGCCGATGTCAGACAAAGTAAATAATTGTTTAACTTGTGGGAAACAAATACCTCATAAGGATTTCCACTCTTACTGCCTTCCTTGCTTAGGCCCAGACCACGACGTATCAGCTTGTCTAGCTCTGGTGCTTCCTTTCAACCCGGACGGACGCCCAGAGGCGTACGGTCTGAGTTTGCAGAGGAGTTTTTGGTCCCTTTATGCATATAAAATGCTGTCGGAGACTCCGACTCCACAATTAGCTAAAAGCGCCAGAAAAGGATTACTGACATTCTTTCGCGGTCAGCGGTTTCGCTGAAACCCGCAGTTAGGCCAACCTTGAGTGTCACCGGTTTCGGCTGAAACAGAGTCCTCGGTTCTTCAGCCGGCCGAGAAAGCAGCTCT
>NC_056751.1:666994094-667170661 GCF_019279795.1 Protopterus annectens | reverse complement strand
CCTGTCTGCCACTGTCTCCATCTTTAGCTTCTAGATTTGAAGCTAAACAATTCTTCAAAGGTGTCTTCCATATCAGACCTCCCAAGAGACCTGTAGCTCCACCCTAGGACCTCAGCTTTGTGCTGGAGAAACTGACTCGGGCATCATTTGAGCCAGCTTCTTCTAGCCAATGTAAATACTTTTCCTGGAAAACTGTCCTCCTCGTAGCCATTACCTCTGCCAGGCAGGTATCAAGAGTTGCAAGCACTCCTTCATAAGTTGTTAGTAGACTAACAACCACAAGGGCCTTTTTAAACCTAGCCATGCATCCCAAATCTCTGACAAGTTCTGATACCCTTGATGTGTAAGCATGGGCCTGGGAGAGGAACTATTTACAGGTTATCTGTGTCCATTAAAGACATAGGTGCCAAACCAGGGATGAATTTCCAGTTTCCCATCCAACTGTCCAGGTTGCGCTTGAATTGGTTTAGGGAGGAACTCTGCTTCTCATGGATGGAGAGTCTGTTCCATAGGTGGGATAGTCTCTGGGATACATACCTATCTCTCCAGCAGGTCCTGTTTATATCACAGGCAAGTTTTAAGTCTTTAGAACTAGTAATTATGGTGCTGTTTGTTTTGTGGATATGCAGGAGGTCCATCAGAGTGGGATCTGACAATGCCCTGTATGCCAGGCATAGATCTTCCCTCAAAAGCCTGTAGGAGACTGAATACAAGGATAGGACATTGAGGCGGTTTGCAAAGGACATATTACTTGCACCCTGTATTCGTTTAGTGAGGAACCTCTGTGGACATTCGAATTGTTGGATATGCCTGGTTAGGTACATACTAATGGGGGCATTGTACTCAATGATAGATCTGATGAATGCCGAGTAAGTGGAACAACGGCTTCCTTGGACGTAGATGCCATAGCTTTGTTTATAAGTTGCGCAGCATAGAAAGATTTCCTCATCACTGTTGACACATGGTGATCAAAGGCTAGATCGTTGTCTTTGTATGTCCCAGGGACTACTGGGTCAACTCTAAGGGGTGTGTTGTCAATATGATAGTTACCAGGGATGGATGACTTCCCAAAGGATACTGTTATGCATTTGTTGGCATTTAGTTTTAGTCCATGGCTTTGGCCTTGATTTTTGAGAAGTAAATGCCAAAAAGAAGCGTTCCAAGGAATGATCCCTGAGGGACTCCACTTGTGACTGGCCTCTTTGTAGAGGTGGACTCCCCATTTCTAACTTCTTGTTCATGTCTGTGAGCCAGTTGGCTATCTACTGGGTGACATACTGGTTTGTACCTAACCTCTTGAGTTTGTCAACAATGCCTGAGTGGGGTATTGTGTCAAATGCCTTGGCCAGGTCAAGGTAGGCCGTGTGAACTGCCCTCATCCATTGCTTTAGTGACCTTCTCAAAGAAGTCCATCAGGTTGAGTAGACATGATCTACCCTTGACAAAACCAAACTGCGTTGGGTCCAGTATCTGGAGGTTTACTATCTCTCTTGATCATCTCCATGATAATTCTTTCCATGGCTTTGTATGCAAGACTACTGAGACATATTGGTCTGTAGTTTCCAGGGTCTATAGATGGCCCACCTTTGTGCAGAGGGATGACTGTTGCCTTTCTCCATTCATAAGGCATGAAGCCTGTTTGGAGGCTACAGTTAAGTAGTAATTCCAGGTCATGTTTCATGCTGTTTATAAGGCATCCTGAAATATTATCTCTGCCCATTGATACACTGTTCTTGGTCTTAGAGATAGTTTTTAGGACATGTTCCCTAGTGATACTATAGGGAGTTATATTTGATATTTCCTGAGGGGAAGGTTGAAGGGGAGAGAGGAGTAACGGTTATCAGCCAGGAGGTTTGCTATATCTTCTGGCTCAATATAGGTGGCTCCATTTACCATGAGCTCTGCACACAATTGTGTATTGCCTTTGAGGTTGCAGACGTAGCTAAAGAATGCTTTGTGGTTGTCCTTGGCCTGGGAGGCCAAACTTACCTCAAATTTGGCTTTGATAGACTTTATTTGTTCTCTGAGTTGTGTGTTTAGTTTGAGAGTGCTTTTATCCTGCTGGGTGCTGAAACTCCTCAGTTTTGCCATGATTATCTTCCTCCTGTTATATAGCTGATTGATTTTGTGATTCCACCAGAGTGGCTTGTTTTCAGAGTTAATTCTGTACTTCTTCCTGGTGGGTACAGCTGCCTCTATGGGGCTATTAACTTGCTTGTACATGGTTGCTGTGAATAGTTCTGCATAGACAGAAGTGTTCACATGGTTTATGGGGGCTTGAAATTTTGCCAGGTTATCACTTAATAGCAGGAGGTTAGCCTTAGAATAGTTCTGTAATATTCCAGGTTTAGCTGGGGATCCAGTTTTATTTGTACTTCATAGGAGACCATTTTGTGGTTTGACCTTGCCAGAGAAGGCATTACAAAAGGGGGTGTGCAGCAGTCTCCCATATTGGCAAGGACCAGTTCCAGTGTGGTTGCACTCCTGGTTGGTGTATTGACTATCTGGTCCAGGGAGTTTGTGTTTACAAAATCAAGGAATCTCTGTGCTTGTGCGTTTTGGTGTCATATAAGATTCCCAGGTAATAGTAGAGTAGTTAGTCACCCATGAATATGGTGTTGGATTGGATGGTTAGTGTTTCTAATAAGTTTAAATACATGCTATTGGTTTCCTGAGTCATAGAGGGGGACCTAAAACTTGCAACAAAGTGGTATTGGATTTTACCTGTGATGATTTGAACATGCAGCAGCTCAGGTGCATTGTCCTGTTTAACCAGCCTTGAAGTATATTTATTTTTGATGTAAATAGAAACGCCTCCACCTTTAGTCCCTGCCTGTGAAGTAGCGGGCCTAAATGTGTGGAAGACATTATAACCTTCAACTGTTGGTGTGCTCTCCATGGCTTTAAACCATGTCTCAGTTACCGCACAGACATCAGCTTCCTCTAGGGTAAAGAGAGCTCCTGGGGATTGGAGGTTTTTTTCCTTTCCTGTCTTTCCACAAGGACAGGGTTTCCCTCAGGACCAACCACTCCTTCATGCCCAAAGTTGTCAATGAATTATCCTTAAACCAGGAAATTCACCTCCACACCTTCTTTTACTCGCCACAGAACAGCAGTGAGAGGATCCACCACACCCTTAATGTACACAGACGGCTCAGGTTCTACTTACACTAGACTAAACCCTTTAGGAAGTCTGACCAATTGTTATTGTCTTTTTACCTCAGAGCTCTGGAATTGCCTGTGTCTAAGCAGACCATCCTCCAACTGGATATCTAAATCCATTGCCTTTTGTTATGCTCACCATGATAGAGCCCTTCCAGGCTCAGTCAAAGCTCACTCTTACAGAGCTGTATTCTCCTCAGGGGCCTTGCATAATGGTCTAGACACAAACTCAGTCCTAGAAGCTGCTACTTGAACTTCTGTCCACACCTTCACTAAACACTAACAACTTCAGATACAGGGTGGAGTTTGCCAGGGCCATGCATGGCTTCTTGGAGAATTCCTCTGCCATTCCCTCTCTCTTTACTCTTGAGCTTTTTTACTCTCCCTTATGTCAGGAATACTGCAACTGATGAATAGAAGGGACATAGATTAGTTGTGTAAGAACTTACCATAATGATAGACATCCTTCTCTTCTCTGCAGTATTCCAACCCTCCCTCCTTCCCCCTGCTTCTAGCTTTCTTGGATACATTGATCCTCATTACCTTTGACGGTCTTTCCACCTGGGGCCTCAGTTCTGAGGGTGGTGTGGGTGTACGTCTCTTTTATGGCCGACATCTGGTGGCCTACATGAGATGTACCGTGCACCCAAGGTAGTTAAAGCCTGCTATACTGGTCGACGTCGGGATTCCGGCTTGGCAGGCAGCTCCCTTTTGTCAAGAATACTGCAACAGAGAAAAGGACGTCTATCATTATGGCAAGTTCTTACACAACTAATCTTTCCCAAGTTCAGCAGAGATTAGACATGTTCTTACCTACCTTATACATATGTTCAGATCTGGATGTTCATCATGCATACAGCTGCAGTCATAACAGATGGGTTTTCCTGCCGTCAGGCGGGTCCTCGGTCGGCCAAATTCCAAAGTCTAGGTCCGGCGTCGGTTGTCGTCGCCTCCTCCCTGACGTCAGTGCGACAGGGGTATAAAAGAACCAGCCGACGCCATTTTCTTCAGTCTTTCTTGCCGCGCGGTGTCCGAAGCAGAAGCAGTTTGCAAGTGCCGGTCGGCCAGCTCCTGAGATTACGAATATTTTGCAAACTAAGTCTTCTTGAAAGCTAAGTACCCCGTTGGGGAAACTTTTCTTGCCTCAGACCGATGTCTGACAAAGTTAATAATTGTATTTCATGTGGGAAGCAAATACCGCACAAGGATTTTCATTCCCTCTGCATTCCTTGCTTAGGCGCAGACCACGACGTCTCGGCCTGTCGTTTTTGTGGTACATTCAACAGACGCACTATTAAGCGTCGGGCGGAGTTCGCACAACACTATTTTGGCAAAAAGTTTAATTACATTATGTCGTTGGATACTCCGACTCCGGTTTTGAATAAAAGGCGCAAAGATAAGAACCGACATACGAGGTCCGCGACTTCTACCGACACCACGCCAAAGCCGACAACAGGTGGTCCGGTTTTCAGCGAGGCGCCTACACAGCCCCTGACTACCAATGACACTGCATTGGCGGTGTCTTCTGTGCCCGAGGTCGCAGGCTCTTCGGCCCACGCCCCGACTACAGATACCGAAGCCACTCTTGGCGGTGAAACTCAGAGTTTAGACAGGCCTGCCACTTCTCAAGGCGTCTTCAGGCCTTCCTCTTCTTTTTCCATCAAGGCTTTCACTAAGTCCAAAGCAGCCATGCATACCAAGAGACAAGCTCCACAGGGCCCCTCTCAAGGCCCCATGCCTAAAAAGCAGATGCTCAAAATGGCTGAGGATTTAATTACTCTTATCAGGGGGTTCTCAACCCGGACAAAAGGCCCAGAGTGGAGGAAGAATCCCCTTCCTCGGACCAGGCCTCCATTATTTCAGACCATTCTGAAGACCAGGAACATTCTTACTCCCCTTTTGAAGATTCTGATGCAGAGGAGTCCATTCCCTCTGTCTCCCCCCCTGAGGATTACTCTTTTGGGGAAACCTTACATACCTTAAGGGAACACTTCCACTGGGAAGGCCAAGAGTACTCAGACTCCAAGAAAAGGCTTAGGGATTTCCTCTTGCTCCCTCAGCACAGGCCTCTGGCTATACCTCCTCCTGTCTTAGACATACTAGATGATGTGTATTCGGAGGCCTGCCTTAACCCAGATTCTTTACCTCCAGCTCCAGTCAAGCCTGACAGGTATTACTGGGTTCCTGATTCCCACCAATTCCTATACAAAAGCCATGCGGCTGACCCAGAAACTATTTCACAGGGTCCCAAGGGAATTAAGGCCTCCACTGCTAAAAATCCATTACCTTCAGAGAGAAATTCCAGAGCTTTAGAAAGGTGGGGGAAAATGGTATACACCTCGGCCACCTTAACCATGCGGGCATTAAACTGTCAGTTCCATATGTTAAAGTGCCAACAGTTTCTGTTATCACAGTTGAAAAGCAAAATGTCACAGCCTGAACAGCCAGACTTGAAGGAGTTGCTGGATTTGTTATAGTACAGAACAAGTGGGTAAACATACCTTGCAATGTGGTTTTGATGCTTTAGAGGCCTCATGTAGAGCTGCTATTACAGGATCAGTCATACGTAGACATGCTTGGCTCAAAGAGCAAACCTTACCAGATCATGTCACAGCTAAATTACTAGATGCTCCTCTGCAAAAAGATGTATTGTTTGGTGTTAAAGCTGAGGAGGTATTAAAGAAAATGGAGGAAAAGGCAAAATCAATGCAAACCGTGAAAGATTTCCTACAGGTACAACCTCCACGTTTCAGTAGAAATTGGCCTTCAAAAAATTGGTCCTTTCCAGCCACGGACAGACCCCAAAGAGGTAGATACAGGCGCCCAAGGGGTAAAGGGCAATCTCAAGGATCATTTAGAGGCAGACAATGGCAAGCACCTACTCAAAGAGGTGGTGAGGACAGTTCACAGCCATTCAGAAAGCAGAACCAATGACTTTTCCCTTTGCATGCCAAGCAAGGCTCAAATGGCAGCACCTTTAGGTGGAAAACTGGCATTATTTTTCGAAAAATTGGCATATTGTCACCAAAGATAAATGGATCCTGGACATTATAGACAGAGGCTACAGATTCCACTTTCACACCCTTCCAAAAATGAGACTCATGCCAAACCTGCCACACAGTCAAAGGGCAGAGGCACAAAAACAAATTTCAGATCTCATGGACATGAAAGCTATTCAAGAGGTACCTGCACAAGAACAGGGTCAAGGTTTTTATTCCAGACTATTCCTGGTACCAAGGAAGGGCAAAGATTGGAGACCTATTTTGGACCTATCCATCCTAAACACATTTTACTTGGGCCAAAATTCAAGATGCTCACATTGCAGCAGCTTCTTCCCATGCTGGGCAAGGAGTCTTGGCTGGTAACATTGGACCTCAAGGAGGCATACCTGCATGTCCCAATCAGACAAGATTGCAGAAGATACCTCAGATTTCTTGCAGGTTCAACACATTATCAATTGTCTGCATTGCCCTTTGGCTTATCTACTGCGCCCAGAATGTTCACGAAATGCCTGGCATCAGTAATTGCCTACTGCAGACTTCAAGGGATACAAATATACCCATATTTGGATGACTGCCTGATCCAAGTGGACAGCAAGCACATACTTCTGAAACATCTGGCGTTTGTAATAATGTTGTTGAATTCTCTGGGGTACACAGTCAACCAAAAGAAATCAAGGCTAATGCCCTCTCAAACAATACTTTTCCTGGGTGCCAGCTTGGATACAAACACCCAGATGGCCTACCTTACGCCAGAGAAACAAGGGCAACTAACTCAATACTTCAGAAAACTGGCAACTTTCACCAGGCTGACTGCAAGGAAAATCCTGCCGGCTCTGGGATTCATGGCATCTTGCATCCTACTAATCCCATGTGTAAAGCTGCATATGAGGAAACTTCAATGGTACGTAAAAAACCTATGGTCTCAACACAGCCACAGTTTGGAAACAATAATACCACTGATTCCATGTCTTCAAAAGGAATTTCTGTGGTGGGCTCAAGCATGCCAAAGAAACACAGGTTTCCCATTCTGCAAGCCTCAAGCAAATCAAGTAATCACAACAGACGCCTCGGACTACGCCTGGGGGGCGCACATGACTGATCGGTGCATTCAGGGCATATGGTCCCAAAAAGAAAAGCACCTACACATCAATCAAAAGGAAATGCTAGCAGTAATAAATGCTATTATAGCTTTCAAAGACCTACTGCATCCAGGCCAGCTATTGATAAGGACAGACACCACCACAGTGATGTGGTACATAAACAAACAGGGAGGAACCCATTCATACCCCCTATGCAGGCTAGCCATGTCTTTTTGGAACATGGCTCTGGAATTACAAATCGAACTTCAAGCACAGTACCTGCCAGGCAAGGAAAACACACTGGCAGACAACCTAAGCAGAAATATGACAGACCCACACGAATGGAAGTTACATCCTCAAATTTTTGCAAAGATAATTCAAGTATGGGGAAGGCCAGACATAGATCTCTTTGCCTCCCACAGAAATCACCAATTGGCAAAATTCTGCTCAAGGACCTTTCATCCACAGGCCTGGAAAATGGACGCACTCTCTTTCAGTTGGACAACAATGACAGTTTATGCCTTTCCACCTCTTCCTCTGCTGCCCAAAGTTCTATTAAAAACCAGGGCAGACAGACCAAAGATGATTCTCATTGCTCCAGACTGGCCAGGACAACACTGGTACCCACTCCTGAGGAGCCTGACGCATTCCCCACCATGGATCCTGCCTCTAATGCCTCTTCTACTGACTCAGCACAACTTCAAAACTCTTCACAGCCAGCTGAAAACACTCACTCTAGCCGCATGGAAGATTCCTTAAAATCACAACAGACCCTACTTTCCAAGGAGGTGCAGGACGTCATCTTGGAGGCCAGAAGACCTTCTACTAGAAAAGCCTACTCCGCAAAATGGAAACGCTTTTGTGCCTGGAATGAGAAAAAGGGCCAGAATCCTGTAATACTGAATTTACCTCAAATATTACAGTACCTAGCTGAGTTGCTAAGCAGTGGACTTTCATTCTCCTCCATCAAGATACATGCCTCAGCCATTTCTGCAGAATACAACACTGATCCTCCTTTATTCTCTCACCCCCTCTTAAGACAATTCCTCAGAGGGGCTAAGAATATAAAACCCCCAAGGAAACAACCAGTACCTGCTTGGGACCTCAATTTCATTCTAGAAAAACTGATCTTGCCTCCTTTTGAGCCAGCTGCTTCAACAGAACTGCAATGTTTGTCCTGGAAAGCAGCCTTCCTGCTGGCTATCCCCTCAGCTCGTAGGGTTTCGGAACTGCAAGCCCTCATGGCTGTGCAGCCTTTCATCATTTTCCATCAGGACAGAGTATCCTTACGGACCAATCCTTCTTTTATGCCAAAGGTAGTAACCAAGGTAGCCTTGAATCAGGCTATCCACTTACCTACCTTTTACCCTAATCCTCAAAACAAAGGGGAGAGACTACTACATTCCTTGGACATTCACAGGCAGCTATGTTATTATTTGGACAGAACAAAGCCTTTCAGAAAATCAGAGCAACTCTTTGTGTCCTATGCTACAGGAGCTCAAGGGAAGCCTATTTCCAAACAGACAATCTCAAAATGGATAGCCCACTGCATACGCTTTTCATGGTAAAACTGTACCTGCAGGAATCAGGCCTCACTCCACAAGGGCCACAGCTACCTCTTCAGCTTTCCTCAGGGGGGTGCCTACCAAAGATATTTTGGAAGCTGCCACTTGGAGTTCACTACATACTTTCTCCAAGCACTATCACCTACCATTATACTCCAAATCTAGAGCAGGCTTTGCCACTGCAGTCTTGCAGGGCATCCTAGCTCCTCCGAGCTCCACCTAGTGCCTACCACCCCTTTTTTAGCTTTGGGATTCTACCCATCTGTTATGACTGCAGCTGTATGCATGATGAACATAGTACAGTTTTGTACCTACCATAAATGTAGATGTTCGAATGCTAATACAGCTGCAGTCCAGGTTTCCCTCCCTCCTTCCCCTCTTGGGACAGGCCTAATGGCTAACACCTCCTCATACAACCTGATTGGGGTATTTTTTTATGGTGTATTTGCTTGCAACTACTGCTTTTTGATTATATTACATTTCATTATTACATAAATTTATGTATTGGGCACCTGACATCTGGGGCAAGAAAAACTGAAGAAAATGGCGTCAGCTGGTTCTTTTATACCCCTGTCGCACTGACGTCAGGGAGGAGGCGACGACAACCGACGCCGGACCTAGACTTTGGAATTCGGCCGACCGAGGACCCGCCCGACGGCAGGAAAACCCATCTGTTATGACTGCAGCTGTATTAGCACTCTAACATCTACATTTATGGTAGGTACAAAACTGTACTTTTGTCCTACTCATCCATTAAAATACATTCTTCATCTGCTGTCCTATGCAGCCTCCTGTTTTCTCTCAATTTCTTATGAAGCATTTCCTCAAGAGTGTTATCCTCCAGAGGTATCCCAAAAGAGCTCCCTCTCTTCCTTGAGATCTCAGTTCTGAGCTGGAAAAGCTCACTTTGCCACCATTCAGAAAGGCAGCTAAAGCTGATGTCAGATTACCGTCTCTTGGAAAATTGCTTTTCTAGTGACTATCACCTCTGCTAGACTGGTTTCAGAACTGCTAGTCCTCACGTGCACTGAATGTTTTCTTATTTTTCACCAGAAGAAAATTACTTTCAAGACTAAACCCTCTTTCATGCCAAAAGTGGTTTCAGAATTTTCTCTGAATCAATCCAACCATCTTTCTGCCTTCTTCTCTCACCCACAGAATCTGGGGGAAAACATACCTTAACACTCATTTGATGTACATAGACTGCTCTGATGTCTGCATAGAACCAACTCAGAAAGTCCAAACAACTTTTTATAGCCTTTCCTAGCAACAAAGTAAGAAATCCTATCGGCAAACAAAGCATTTCAAAATGAATTTCCAGCAGTATTGTCTTTTGCTAGCAACATCATGGAAAGCAACTTCCTCAGCATATCGGATCTTGTTCTACTAAGGCTACTTGTGCTTTTTTAGAGAGGTTTCCACCAGGGAAATTTTAGAGGTTGCCATTTGGTCTTCTACCATTTTGCTCCAGGTAATTCTTCAGAAAATGTATATTCCATCAGAAAAGAATGTAGTAGCAGGCACAAGACAGATCCTCACAAGTGGTGTTGCACAGGGAGATTTTCCTGGACGATGTTAATCAGTGAGATACTCCTCATTTTGATCCTTTTGCCTCCCCTCATAACAGACAACTCAGCAAGTGCTGTTCCAGAGTGCCAAGTCCTCTGGCTTGAACCTGGATGCCATGCCTTTCTCTTGGACAGAGATGTTCTGTATGCATTTCCCCCTCTTCTGCTGCTGCCAAAGTTCCTTGTGCTTGTCCTCCCCAAGCCAAGTAAGGACCCTGCTCTTGTAGGAAGTTATAGAACCATCTCTTTGATGAATGCAGATACGAAGATACATGCAAACAAAATTTGGCAGAGTGCCTTAATAAAATACTACATTTGTCAATCCACTCAGAAGAAGCTGTTTTGTGAAATGTAGTACTGATCATTGACAAACTTTGCTGATATGCATGCAAGCCATTAAGAGATATAAACAGTCCGCTGTAGCTATTTTAGTAGGTTTTGGAAAAAAAATAACTTTTGATCACATATACTGGAACTATTTATTCACTGCCCTATTTAGTTTGGTTTCTCTCAAGTCTTTATAACTAGTATTATGTACATATGACTTCAAATATGCAAGAGTGCTGACAGAACAAGTGCCTTCTCTTTTACCTTGGTAACAACACCAGACAAGGCTGTCCATTGTTTCCGCTATTCATATTGGCTATTGAGCCATTAACCTTAATATTTAGAAACCATGCATCAGCTTTGGAGTTGGGATTTAACAAGACTCGAATCACACATATATTGCTCTTTGAGGACGATTGTCTTCTACTAATTGAAAACCTATGGAAAATGGTCACCACTTTCTAGATATATTAGAATTCCAAAGGACCGCTGGTTTTGAAAATAAACCTGAGCAAATTGAAACTTTTCTCAGCCAAAAAGGTTGCTGTAGAATTAAGTAGGAGTGAATTGGCTCCTCTCCTTGACTGGTGCTTGGCACCTCTAAAATATCTGGGTATACAGATAGCTGATGACTACCAGGAGATGTTTAATTTAAATCTGAAACCCTTCATTATCTGAAATCCATGCTTGGAGAAAACTCCACCTTTCCTGGTAGGGCTACAGCTCTTCAAATGGTGTTCTGTCCAAAGATTTTTATGTAGTACGACATCTACCATCCCACCCTCAAATAGCTTAAGAAACTTAAGCATTTGATAATTCAGTTTGTATGGGAAGGCTGGTGGCAGGGGATTTGAAACCTAGCCCTACTTCTTCCGTGATAGTGTGGGGGAGCTAGTCTACTTGAGATCTGCCTCATAGGGGAAGCTATAGAATGTCTTCCCCTTTCTTGACATATTAACCCCTTTGATACCACTTGGGCATTCTAGAAGCCAATTATTTGACAGCGGAATACCTAGAATACATACCTGTCATTTGAAAGCCCTGCCTTTACAACTGCAGGGTTGGCATACCTTAGTAATGCTGAATAAGGCTCTTAGGAAGGTATACAAGCATCAACCTCTCTCTTAAACATATGGCATTTTGTGGAGTAACCCATATTTAAAATTGGAGGATAAACTCCTTTTTGGGAAGTCCTGGAAATGGAAGGGCTTATACAGTAGTTTATAGGCAATATGGAGGGTACTTCATCCTATTTTCTGTCTTTTGAGTATCTTCAAGATGCTTACAGCCCCACAATTGCAGACTTTTGGAAATGCCTGCAGTTAAGGCATGCCTTCTTGCAGTCTTCCATCTGAATCTAATTGAAAAGTATACCACTGTAAAGCAAACAATTGCAACGTTGCCTGTTTATGAGAGAAATACCTTCCAAGTAATGATTTCATGCTTGTAGCTTTCTAACCTGGGCATGAACAGGACTAGGCAGATTCTGGATCACCTCTGTAATTGGGGGGGGTGTAAACCAGTCTGCTCCCTGGAAGCATTACCACCACCTTTACCATTTTCTCAAAAACACCCAAAATCTTAATGCATCAGCTAAAACTACTATTTAAGGGCTATTGGACCCTGACTAAGTTATCTAGGATATGTCCGGTACCCTGGAGCCCTATCAAATGGAATGCATATGCTCTGGGGGTTGTAAAAATGTCGGGGGCCTCAGACAGTATATCACATATTTGGATGGTGGGAGAATACTCCACCCCGTCTTGCTTAAAGTTAAGACCTTCTCAAAATCACTGGCTCCTCTAGCTATCAGTTGTAATAACCTTTTTATATTGCTTCTAAATGGAAATCTCCAGAGTTTCTACTAATTCAGGGTATTCAGTACTTTATGAAAAAGCACACAAGCTCTAATAGACACAGGCAGCCTGTAAATGGCTCATCTCCCAGGCCTCTGCTTGTAAATGTTTTCCCCGCAGGCCCCTGCTTAAATTTATCAAGGGTACCTGAAGTCAGAGATTTGGGATGCATGGCTAGGTTAAAAAGGCCCTTGTGGTCATTAGCGTAGTAAACAACTATGAACCTATAAGCGTTTAAGCGTTGAGTATTTGGACAAAACTGTGAGTATCCTCAGTACTTCTTGTAACATATGGGGCCAGTACTGAAGTATGTGTAAGCAAACAACAGTGCACCTGCTTTTTACTTGACAATATTCTACTGCCTGTAATATTCAGTAAGTGCTCTTAATAGCATTCCTCTTGCACTACTTTTGTCTCTTGTTGCTATTATTTCACTTGATAGCGTAGTCTGAATGTGTGAAAGTAAAATACTATACTGTATTAGAGTATAGGCCACTAGATTTCCGTGTAGCACTGATGATATGCATCATCTATTTGCTGTATTTTTCTTGTCTAAGTACTCCTACATTCATGATCACTGTTCCACATATATCTATGTAATATGTTGTTATTGTTAGCGGTGGTCATTTTGGCAAAAAAAACAAAGATACCATGGAGCCTAACAAATATGGGGGGGAGCATTTTTTCTAGCTGAAAGTTTAGGGCATTCCCACCTTTTTAAGCATGTCTTCAGCCTGTAGGGTCATATCTAACACTGGGAAGTGATGAAACACTTAATTGCCTGTTGAGTGGTGGAGAAAGGTCCTTAAGGTGAATAGGGACAGAATTACTACTCCTGACTCATCTAGTCCCAAAGAAGGATGTCTGCTGGAGACCTATCATTACACACTTCCAAGCTAAACATATTCTTGAAAGTAACCAAATTCAGAATGCTCACTCTCTAATCACTTTTTTCCACTGCTGATTCCTGGGTTTTCTTATCCATCCTGGATCTAAAGGATATTCTTGGGTCCATAGATACATAGGTGGATACTAAGCTAACAACCATTGGGGCCTTTTTAAGCCTAGCCATGCATCCTAAATCTATGACAAGTTCTGGTACCCTTGATAAGTGTAATCAGGGGCTTAAGATATGAAACATTTGCAGGACAGGACCTGGGAGATGAACCATTTACAAGCTGCCTGCGTCCATTAGAGGCATAGGCACCAAACCTTGGATGAATTTCCTGTCCCCCCATCCAGTTGTCAATGTTTACACTTGAATTGGGTTAGGAAGGAAGTCTGCTTCACATGGATGGGGAGTCTGTTCCAGAGAAGGGTAGTCTCTGGGGTATATCTGTTTCTCCACTAGGTCCTGTTTATGTCGCAAGTAAGGTTGAAGTCTTTAGAATAAATAATTCTGCTGATGATTGTTTTACGGATATGCAAGAGATCCTTCAGAGTGGGGTCGAACAGTACCTTGTTTGCCAAGCATAGATTTCCCTCAACGGCCTATCGGAGACGTAATACAGGGATAGGACTTTAAGGTAGTCTGCAAAGACATATTATTTATGTCCTGTATTCTTTTAGTGAGGAACCTTTGTGATGTTCCAGTTATTGGATGCGTCTGGTTAGGTACATACCAAGGGAGGCTTTGTACTCTATGATAGGTCTGATGAATGCCAAATAGTTGATCAGTAACCTCCTTAAACTAAATACCATACCTGTGTGTATAAGTTGCACAACATGGATTGATTTCCTAACTACCATAGGCACACAATGGTCGAAAGCTAGATTACTGACAGTGTGTCCCCAAGTCCCTGACTACCAGGTTTAACCCTAAGAGGTGTGTTGACAGCATGATAGTTACCAAGGGTGGCTGACTTCCCAAAGGATACTGTTTATAACTTATCAAAGGATGCTAGTAGGTCTGCTTGTATGCTCTGATGCATAGCCAACCTGCAGGTATGAAAGTTTTGAAGGGGCATGAATTTCTTCTACTTTACTTCTTCCTTTGGCTTCCCCTTGGAATCATGAGTGCTCATTAGATGCCTAGTATTTTGATTGTTGATGATAGAAGGGGGGGCTGCACATTTTCCACTCTTGGAGGACTTTCGATCCAGTTCGAATCAGTGAAAATAATAAATAAATCTTTGGTGCTTGTATGTTATCTGATCATCCAAGGCTTCTCAAAATCAAACCTGCTTTCAGGGAAGTGGAAGGTTTCTCTGAGTGCTATTCTGGACAGGGAAAGGGAAGTACCTTTATATTCCCAAAGTAAGAACCTCCATGTACCCATGTAAGGACCCCAGCTGAAGCTGTCTTTACAGATGTGGTTGAAAAATCAAAATCACATGTGATTCTCGCTGGCAAATGTCTACTTCACTCTAAATAGTCGTTCAACTAGACTACATATGAAGAAGCTCCAGTGGTCTTTCTGTAATCTTTGGTAATGCATGCTGTATCAGATGATTCCATTGATCACTACCATCAGAATGAGAGTTGCGTATTGGTTCCAGCTGATGGAACTCCATCGAGGCTGTCGAGTGGTAATCTTGGTAGAGGAGCAGTCACTTATGAACATGTCAGACCTTGCTTGGTGATGCACCTGGTGCACTTGAAGGACGAGAGCACCAGTAACAAGATGGTATGGAGCAAACACATTAGTTTCAAGGAGATGATGCTGCTTTGTTTGGCCAGGAAGGCCTTCACATTTGCCCTTATTATAAGAACCCAAAAGTTTGTCACAGGCAGCACCACAGTGATGATGTATGCATACTGCCAGAGAGGTATGCACCTCCACAAATTTTATGTTCTCTCAGCCCAGAACATGTTACTAGCAGCTACTGAAGGAACTTTGACCACAAGTGTTTCCACTCTGTTTATGTTGATGGGAGGTGTTGTCAGCCAGAAATAGAGCTCTTCGCATCAGACTTCCCATACTCTGGAACAAGCTACCCATCTCTGTCAAGCAAAGTTCCTCATTAGCACTCTTCAAGAAAAATCTTGGAGTGGATGGGAAATAGGAAATACACCCTGGGGATCACTTCTGTGTGTCTGCTCAACAGTGGCACAGGAAAATAATTTTCTTAGATGGCGTAAGCCAGGGAACCTTGTTGGCTAGGCTTACTTATGCCCTTGGGCCGATAGCCTAGTACCTACCTATGAACCTGTAAGAATTTCCAACTGCTGAAATTTTGTTCCAGATTTCCATGTAGGAAAGCATGAGTGCTGAATGTCTTTGACATGTTCTGGCATGAAGGACTGCTTTACGCATTCTTGCCCCTGCCCTTCTTAGTATCACTGATCCAAAAGCTGAACATTTACTTTTAGTTGTGATCTTGCTGTAGCCAAGGAGGCTATGATCCTTCTGCTTTTTCAGATATTCAGGGAAGGTCCTCTTTTGTTCCAAAATGTTTCCCACTCTTTATCCAAGATGCAGGGTCTATAATGGCTCCAAACCTAAGGAACTTGAGGTTGGTTGCTTAAATACTCTCATCGTGATAAGCCTAATAGGATTGGGTTTCATTAGTAACATTCTGCTTGAAACCAGAAGACCAAAAACTTACAAGTCTTACCTGGCTAATTGGAAGAGATTCTCTGTCTGATCCTGTAAAGAAATTCCTCAAACTTGAGTACGAAATATCTGGTTATAGTGTATTTACCATACCACTTCTGCTGATTGCTACTATCTAGGTATACCTTTCGACCCTAGTCATCTACTTTCCCTTGTGTTTCCCATTGGCCTGTCTTCTAGACTGCTGCCTCCTTCATGGAATTTGAACTTTGTGATTGAAAAGCTAATCCTGGTACCTCGCAAGCCAGATGCCTTAGTGGTATTGTAATTCCTGTCCTAGAAAACATTTTCCTAGAACACATTATTTTGGTCAGAATATCTAAGTCCTTGCTTGCAAGGAGCCTTTCATAATCTTCCACAAAGATGAGATTAGCTTTAGAACTAACTTCCTTTTATGCCGAAAGATTCTGAGTTGGCTGATAATCAAGATGTCCAACCTCCCACCTTTCTTTCAAGTCCATGGAATGAAGGGGAAATGATATTGCATTTGTTGGATGCCTGTATGCCACTGAGTACTATATTGCCCGGCCATACCGTAAGCTGAACAGCATTTTGTTTCACACGTGCCTGGTAAGGTAGGTGTGTGAGTACCCAAGAAAACTCATTTTAAATTACAGGCAAACTGTACTGCCTTCTGAGATGTTCATCGTGTTACCCTGCTGCAGTCATCACACTTGGGTTATCCTTCCATCAGGCGGTCCCGCAGTCGGCCTGAATTCCAAAGTCTTGGTCCGGCGTCAGTTGCTGTCGCTTCTTCCCTGACATCAGTGTGCCAGGGGTATATAAGAGGCATCCAACGCCATTTTCTTCAGTCTTTCTTGCCGCGCGGTGCCTGAAGCAGAAGCAGTTTGCAAGTGCCGGTCGGCCATCACCTGAGATTTTCAATTAGAATTTCAGTCCGAAGTCTTCAATAAAGCTAAGTAACCCCATTGGGGAACCTTTTCTTGCCTCAGTCCGATGTCAGAAAAAGTTAACAATTGCATTTCTTGTGGGAAGCAAATACCTCATAAGGACTTCCATTCCTATTGTATTCCTTGCCTAGGCCCAGACCACGACGTCACAGGTTGTCGGTTTTGTGCTAGGTTTAATAAACGAACTATCAAACGCCGTTTTGACTTCGTACGACATTACTTTGGTAGGAAATTTAATTATATCATGCCGTCGGAGCAGCTGACGACTGGCATACATAAAAAACGCAAGGATAAGAACAGGCAGCCTAGGAACAAGCCAGACTCCGAGGCCTCTGCTGGGCCTGTCGCCGGTTCTCCGGTTTTCAGTGAGGCGCCTACGCAGCCCCTGACGACCGCAGAACTGGAACCTCAGACAGCTGCGGATTCTCAAGCAGAGTCTACTAGGCCGATGCAGCCATCTTCCGACACTGGAGCAGAAGTAGACCCCGGTGCAGTGGAAACGCCTTCGATTGCAGAAGGTGTCTTCAGACCGACTACTTTCACCATTAAATCTTATGCTAAGCTTAAAACTCCTTTAAAACCTAAGAAGACTGTACATCAGTCTACAGTTCAAGGCCCCATGCCTAAGAAACAGATGCTTAAGATGGCTGAATATTTGATTACCCTTATCAGGGGTTCCCATCCCCCTCCTGATAAAAGACCAAGACAAGAGGAGGATTATGCTTCTTCTGACCAGGTTTCAATTTCCTCAGATTCTTCTGAAGAACAGGATTACACTTTTCCACCTTATGAAGACTCTGATGCTGAAGACTCTATTCCCTCAGCATCTCCCCCTGAAGACTACTCCTTTGGAGGAACTTTGCATACCATGAGGGAACATTTCCACTGGGAAGTCCAGGACTACTCTGATTCTAAGAAAAGGCTCCGAGAGTTCCTTTTACTACCCCAGCACAGACCTCTTGCTATCCCTCCAGTTTTAGATATTGTGATTGATGTTTACTTGAAGTCTAGTTTAAATCCAGGCTCTCTACCTCCTGCTCCAGCCAAACCAGACAGAGATACTACAGCGTACCTGACTCTCACAAATTCCTTTATAAAAGCCCTGTGGCTGACCCAGAAACGATTTCCCAGGATCCCAAGGGAGCTAAAGCTTCTATGGCTAAAAATCCTGTGCCCTCTGAAAGGGATTCCAGAGCCCTAGATAGATGGGGAAAGAAAATATACACCTCAGCAGCTCTGGCTATGAGAGCATAAAATTGTCAGTTTCACATGCTGAAATATCAGCAATTCCTAATGTCTCAATTAAAACAAAAAATGAGCACACATACTGAACAGTCTGAATTCAAGGAAATGCAGGATCTGTTGCATGCAGCTGAACAGGTGGGCAGACATACTTTACAATGCGGATTTGATTCGTTGGAAGCTTCCTGTAGAGCAGCTGTTACTGGCTCTGTCATACGTAGACATGCTTGGTTAAAAGAACAAACCCTTCCTGATCATGTTAAAGCAAAATTATTGGATGCTCCTTTACAGCAGGATGTATTATTTGGTGTCAAAGCAGAAGAGGTTTTAAAGAAAATGGAGGATAAGGCAAAGTCTATGCAGACGGTCAAGGATTTTTTGCAGGTACAACCCCCTCGTTTCAGCAGAAATTGGCCAACAAAAAACTGGTCCTTTCCAGCTTCTGACAGATCACAGAGGGGCAAATACAGATGCCCCAGGGGCAGAGGTCAGTCACAAGGCCCTTACAAACCTCGCCAATGGGGTACTGCTACCCAGAAAGGAGGAGAAGACAGGCCCCAAGCTAGCAGGAGACAAACACAATGACTCAGTCCTCAAACTATCAAACAAATCTCTCCTGGCAGCTCCCTTGGGAGGAAAATTAGCATTTTTTTGCAGACAACTGGCACATAATCACAAAAGACAAATCTGTCCTAAACATTGTCTCTCAAGGATACAGATTCCACTTTCATACCTTACCAAGGATAAAATAAAAGGAATGCCAAACCTGCCACCAAATCAATGGGCAGAAGCGCAAAAACAAATTACAGCTCTCATGGACATGAGAGCCATTCAACAGGTACCTACACAGGAGCAAGGACAAGGATTTTACTCAAGACTCTTTCTTGTCCCAAGAAAGGACAAAGCATGGAGACCCATTCTGGATCTTTCAATTCTGAACATCTATCTGCAAGTACCAAAATTCAAGATGCTAACACTACAGCAGCTTCTTCCCATGCTGGGCAAGAATGCTTGGCTAGTAACGTTGAACCTCAAGGAGGCATACCTGCCTGTCCCTATCAGACAAAAATTGCAGAAGATACCTCCGCTTCATTGCAGGCTCAACGCATTATTCTCTGCACTGCCCTTTGGCTTATCTACTGCACCCAGGGTCTTCACAAAATGCCTGGCACCAGTAATTGCATACTACAGACAAAGAGGAATTCAAATATACCCATACCTGGACGACTGCCTTATTCAAGCAGAAAGCAAGGACGTTCTTTTAAAGCATCTGGCATTTGTCCAACACCTAAGTTGCCTAGGGTACACAGTAAACAAAAAGAAATCAAAACTAGTGCCCTCACAAAACATAATATTCCTGGGTGCCAGCTCGAATACAACGGCCCAGATGGCTTATCTCACGCCAGACAAGCAACAACAGCTGATTCAATATTTCAAAATAATGGCAACAAAGACCCAACTACCTGCAAGAAAAATTCTGCAGGCCTTGGGATTCATGGCATCTTGCATTCTACTAATACCATTTGCAAAACTGCATATGAGGAAGTTACAATGGTACCTGAAAAGCATATGGACTCAGCACAGCCACAGCTTGGAAACAATGAATACCACTCATTCCCTGCCTTCAACAGGAGTTTCTATGGTGGGCACAGGCCTGTCACCTCAACAAGGGTCAGCCTTTCACCTTACCCGCAGCCAGGCAAACTATGACAACAGATGCCTTGGACTATGCCTGGGGAGCACACATGGCAGGACGGTGCATTCAGGGCAAATGGACTACAGATCAGCGGCATCTGCATATCGATCAAAAAGAAATGCTAGCAGTACAGAATGCCCTAACATCTTTCAAGGACCTCTTACACCCAGGACAGCTAATAATAAAGTTCGGCAATACCACAGTAATGTGGTACATAAACAAGCAAGGGGGCACACATTCCTACCCTCTATGCAGGCAAGCAATGACCTTGTGGAACACTGCACTGTCTTACCAGGTTCAATTGCAAGCACAGTTTCTGCCAGGAAAGAAAAACACATTGGCAGACAACCTAAGCAGAAACATCAAGGATCCACACGAGTGGAAACTAGATCCACAAGTATTTGCAATGATAGCTCAAAAATGGGGACGCCCAGACATAGATCTGTTTGCAAGCCCCCAAAACTACCAACTTCAAAAATTTTGCACAAGGACATTCCATCCACAAACTTGGAAAGTGGACACCCTCTCATTCAGTTGGAAACCATTAACAGTGTATGCCTTTCCTCCACTGCCTCTTCTAGCAAAGGTACTGCTGAAAGTCAGATTAGAGAGGCCACAAATGATACTCATTGCACCAGACTGGCCATGCCAGCATTGGTATCCAATTCTAAGGAACATGGCCCACAGCCCACCATGGATTTTACCACAAATTCCTCACCTGCTCACCCAGCGAGACAATCAGATTCTACACAGCCAGCTCAAGACTTTAAACCTGGCTGCATGGCAAATTACCTAAACAACCAGCCAACACCTCTATCCACAGCTGTTATGGATGTCATTCTGGAGGCCAGGAGGCCCAGCACCAGGAAAACCTATTCAGACAAATGGAAAAGATTTTGCGCCTGGAACCAGGCTAAAGGCCAAAATCCCCTTAATCCAAACATTCCTCAGATTCTGCAATATTTAACTGAGATGTTGCACAAAGGACTTTCCTTTTTATCTATTAAGATCCACGCCTCAGCAATTTCAGCTCATTACAACACGGATCCTCCTTTATTCTCACATCCACTCCTAAGATAGTACCTCAGAGGGGCTAAGAACATAAGACCGCCAAGGAGAGCACCAACACCTACTTGGGATCTCAACTTTGTTCTGGAAAAGCTTACACTGCCACCCTGTGAACCAGCTTTTTCAGCTGATTTAAAATTTCTTTCATGGAAAACTGCCCTGCTACTAGCAATAACCTCAGCTAGAAGAGTCTCAGAGCTACAGGCATTAATGGCAGTGGAGCCTTTACTCTTTTTTTCATCAAGACAGAGTCTCTCTATGAACTAACCCTTCCTTTATGCCAAAGGTGGTATCCAGTGTGGCCCTAAACCAAACCATTCATTTGCCCACCTTTTTCCCAAATCCCCAAAACAAAGGAGAAAGACTCCTGCACTCTTTGGACATTCACAGGCAATTACGTTACTACTTGGATAAAACTAAGGCTTTCAGAAAAACTGACCAGCTCTTTGTAGCCTATGCTACAGGATCACAAGGAAAAGCTATCTCAAACAGACCATTTCTAAATGGATAGGGCATTGCATACGTTTCTGCTACACGCATCATGGGAAACCGGTACCTGCTAACATTAGGTCCCACTCCACCAGGGCTACAGCTACATCAGCATCCTTTCTCAGGGGAGTGCCAACCAAGGATATTCTGGAAGCTGCAACTTGGAGTTCAGTGCACACCTTCACCAAACACGATCACTTACCTTTAAATTCTAAGACTAGAGCTGGTTTTGCCACTGCAGTTTTGCAGGGTCTACTAGCTTCTTCTAACCCTGTTTAACTCCACCTCCCATCCTTAGCTTTGGGATTCAACCCAAGTGTGATGACTGCAGCAGGGTAACATGATGAACATAGTACAGTTTTGTACCTACCATAAATGTAGATGTTCGAGTGTTCACCCTGCTGCAGTCCAGGTTAGCCTCCCTCCATCCCCTCTGAACTAGCTGAACTTATCCATACCACTCTATCCTATACAACCTCTGTGGTGTATTTGCTTGTGCCTAAAGGTATTGTTTTATTTTTATCTAGCTATATATATATATTTTGCCTACCTATTGGGGGCACCTGACATCTGGGGCAAGAAAAACTGAAGAAAATGGCATCGGATGCCTCTTGTTATACTTCTGGCGCACTGACGCCAGGGAAGAAGCGACAGCAACCAACGCCGGACCAAGACTTTGGAATTCAGACAGACTGCGGGACCGCCTGACTGCAGGATGACCCAAGTGTGATGACTGCAGCAGGGTGAACACTCGAACATCTACATTTATGGTAGGTACAAAACTGTACTTTTTGCATTATTTTAACACAGTTTGTTTTTTAAACCAGTTTGAATGCTGAAAAATTCTGTTGGCAGTCTCTTGCATGGTTGACTCATGCATGTTTTATCATGTGTTCCCTTTTAGGCTGTGATCCAGGGAGCTTTCAACAATGGTGAGGGCTTGGAAACAGAGAGTGCAAGCACAGAAACACACTACACCTACTTCCCTGCTGCTGTGACTGATACTGGTGCCACTGCTGCAACAGCTGTAGTAACCACACAGGGCTCAGAGACTATATTGGGCCAGGCCGCCACATCTGCCACAGGTATAGCGACTTTTAAATTATTTTTGAGCTTAAAGGTGGGGGACATTTTAATTGTGCTTTCATTGTCTTGCTTTAACATTGTCTGGTTTGGTAAGTTCCTGGAATGTGGAAGAGGGGACACAGAAAACTGGTAAAATTATAATTTTTGGATAAATTGTGAAGAACTGCAGTATGTGTTTTTGACTGAAAAAAATATTTGAAATTGCATTCATTTAATTTTAACCCTTTTGTGATTATAGAGCATCCTGCACGTTCATGTTGAAGTCTTTGCCCCAAAGGTGATTGGTTTCATTAGTGTACCTTGGGGATTAATGTTTTACAGACGTGCAAAACTAATATGGACAATCAATTAGAATAGAACAGTGTATATGTTGTATAAATAGCAGATATGTAAGAAAGTACTGTTGTGTTAATAATGTGTTAACTGCAATTTAAAGGTACTACAGATAAAGTTGCAACAAAAGAGTAAAACATTGCATGAAAAGTTTAGTAAAGACCAAGAATGATACAGGCAGGTGCTTTTCTTGTTGGTGTGAGGTCTTGTGTGGGGTACGGTCACTGTAACAGTAAGTCAAAACATTTAGGTTTTGTACTGCGTGCCATGTCTTCATCCCAGCATTTTTTTCTTCTTATGAAGTCTTTTGTTACTCTTTAGCCAGTGTTCATGGAACTGTGCTTTGCACTTAGAGGCAGTCATGTAGCCCATATTGCTTGAAACATTCATAGTTTTTCTTACCATTGTCAGTGCTTCGCATCCAAAATCTGTGCCATAGTAATTTTATTTGGGTATTGGATTGCCCCATTGACATTGTCATTTTTCTTCAGAGATCTTTAATATAAATTTTACAATGTTAATAAAGCATAGAATATTAATTTTTGGTAGGTTAATAGCCCTTTTGTACCAGAATTAATGGTGTTTTTTTTAAACACTTTTTTAACTTTTTTATTTAAAAAAAAAAAAACATAACATCGATTTGAAGTTGCAGCTGCCTTATAGTAAGTAGTCCGGAATAATAATGAAAAGGGCAGAGTTTTTAACCGTGTTGATGTATGTTTCCTGCTTGAATATCGCAGGTATCTGTGTATTTTTTAGTGCAAGTTCATTACTTTTTCAGGAAGATGTTGATATTCAAAACTGACAGAAAAGGTTTTGAGTGCCAGTACTTCTCAGTGGTATCTGTACTGCCAGAAGAAATGTGTTGGCAATGGTTTACTATCAAAAAGTGGAAAATGAAAATAATTTTCCGCCTTTTGAGCAAACCATTTTGCCGAAATTGGTAATAACAAGTTAGCAATATTTCGGAAATGGTAACATGGAATTGAAATTTGAACACCAGAAGTTCTAGTGTCGAAAGTCTGTGTTACCGGTAACGTTTTTGCAGTGGAGCAAGCCCCCTTGTACCCCCCCACCCCCTGCATAGTACATATTCCAACTCCAAGATTGTACTACAATGAGGAAGAGAGTACCTTTCCTGATTCCCACTGTACCACGATCGGTTATCAAAATGTCGATTCCAAATTAGCAAATGCACACTACCATTCGCTAATGTGGAGTCGAACATTTTCCATAGCGGCATTATGCGAACTTGAAAACAGCCTTTCAACCTTCCTAGCTTTGCACAAGTGGCCATCTAAATTTTAATAGTAAACCTTATTCAGTAGCTTTGTTGGTGCCTACATTGGTACCCTCTGACATCCTTCTAATCCACATTTTCTAATACCTTGACAACAGTGTCTCACTTTCAAGTCTAGTCTACAGAGACTTATGCCCTTATTTCTTAATTCAGTGCTTAAATATATTTTATGCATGTATTGTGAAATTCTTTGCCCATTTAATAAAGGGAGGTGTTCTTTTTAATCAGCCCAGACACCCAATTAACAAAATAAAAAAAATAATCCAAGAGTTTCAGTTTTAGTGATCCTAGCATTCCAGTATACTTCCAGTGAAGGTTTGCCTGCAGTAGTTGCATTTGCTTTATTCTCTGTTAACTTCCTGACACTGTTAATCATTTGTAAAAGACTTTTTCCATTATAGTGCAAGAACCTGTATTGTTAGCCTCACTGAGTTGCAAATTTTGACAAGGTGGATTGTAAAAATACTCCATCTGGTCTGTCTGAATTTTTTTTCAATAGAGGTTTCTGGAATTCCAATTTTTACAAAAAGAGAGATATCAAGAGCTTGTTATATTCAGATAAGCAAAGTGCATAGTATCAAAATGCATATACTACAATTATCTTGGTATGCTAATAGATCTTAGATGGGAAATTCAGCCAGAAGCAGGCATCTACTTTTTTGGTCTGATTTCTAATCCACAGTAGTGCCATCCAGAGGCAACTAGATAGAATGGGGAGTGCAGGTTTTGTCCCAGAGACTTTAATAGAAACCTTCACACATTCAACGATGAGCAAAATTAATTCTTGGAAAAACTTTGATTTATTCTTGTTCCCCTGCTTCTTAACCCTTTTGCACATTTGTGCCAGTTATTGTACCTCTTTACCTCAGTATATATAACTTTCCCATCTTATTTCTCTAAACTGTTTGACTGCACTGTTTGCATGTGTGTGTATGTCTTTTTATTTGTATATCTGTGTTTGTGTATGTATACATATATATGTATGTGTTATATATAATATATGTATATATAGATGTATATGTGTACATGTAATATATATATATATATATATATATATATATATGTATATGCATATGTGTACATGTGTGTGTGTGTGTGTATATATGTGTGTTTGTGTGTGTATGTATATATATATATATATATATTTACTTTAAAATCTCAAAATACTGAAATCTCGAAGTTCAGTATCTTGAGACTATAAAGCCAAACATTCACAAATTCGAAACCCTAAAAGCGCGAAATTCAAAGTCGCAACTTTTAAATACACCCTCCACCACACTGCATACACCTTCTTCCCCACACTACAACAAACCAACAAAACACACACAAACATGCACACACCTACCCTACATATACCCCCTGCACCCAATGTGGGGGGGGGGGTGCGCCCCCCACACCCCACCTACTTATGTATACTAACTCCGAGGTCGCACTAAAAAGACAAAAACACTAAACCCACAAATCCATACTCTGTGTTCACCTTGCACAAACACACACCACATAAGTACAAACACCACCAATCTCAACACTTACACACTCACACTCTTACCTACCTACCCTAACCTACACCTAAAACTTCCCAACACACTCACATTCACTCATATCCCTACCCAAAACACTTAAAAAAACGTCACTTACCTGAATCTCTACATATATCCACACAACGGCAGGCAGACCATATCCCACAGCACACCGCACCTTACAAACACAGCAAATCCCACATACCGTGCCACCACAACCACGAATTCGACACTTCGAATTCGATCAAGTGCAGTTTCATTCAACTGCTCTTTCAGCATTTTCATCTCGAGATACTGAAATTTGCAATTTCAGTATTTCGAGATAGTTGAGATAGTAACGTGCTTCAAAATATATTTTATCTATATATATATATATATATATATATATATATATATATATATATATATATGGGTCTACTGTAAATATTCAAAAACTCACTTTGAATATAAACAGTAGACCCCCGGTTACGCGAAAGTGCACTTCCGCGAGCATCAGTTCAATGAACTGATAAAGAACACAGTAACATTGCACCCCCACAGCCCCCCACACCCCCCTACTTTAATATACCAAATCCGAGATCGCACGACAGTGGGGAAACATGTAAACTCCCTTTCCCCACTGTAGTGTGCTTCGGCACCTGTGTTCCTTAACGGTGTGTTGAACCGTTTTTCGCAGAAGTGCACTTTTGCTTAAGCGCACTTTCGCGTAACCGAGAATCCAATGTTAGTTTTCAAACAAGTGGATTTTTGGTCTTTTTCAATAGATCTGTATATGTGTGTGTGTGTGTGTGTATATATATATATATATATATATATATATATATATATATATATATATATATATATATATATATATAGATATATATATATATATATATATATATATATCTATATATATATATAGATATAGATATATATATACATATATACATATATATATATATATATATATCTATATATATATATATATATATATATATATATATATATATAGATATATATACACACACGTGTGTGTGTGTATCATATACACGCGCATGTAGCTAGATACACACACACGTATTTTTTGTAGGTGTATGTTGGATATATAGAGAGAGGTATATATATATAAAAACCACAGGGAAAACTTGTACTTCATGAGAATTGAAGTTGCTGGCAGAGCCTCCTTCAAGTCAGGAAAAAAGAACCACAGACTATAGCCAAATTTAGTTGAGACTTCAGAATAATCAGGCACTTGCAACTTGTTTTAGACATCGGTACTACTATATTGAAAAATAAAGGATATTTAGTAGATGAGTGCTTTCTTTGGTAACAGAGCTTCATCACATCTAACTCCAGTCTACATGGCATGCATTATATATGCTTTAAAACTGTTCATAGGTAGGTACTAGGCTATCGGCCCTGGGGCCTATACAAGCCCAGCCAAAAAGGTACCCTGGCTTTTGCCACACAAGAAAATTATTTTCCTGTGCCACTGTTGAACAGAGCCACAGAGGTGATCCCCGGGGTGAATTTCCTATTTCCCATCCAATCATCAAGATTTTTCTTGAAGAGTGCTAATGAGGAGCTTTGTTTGATATAAATAGGTAGTTTATTCCAGAGTATGGGAAGTCTCTGGGACAGGAATCTATCCCTCTGGCATGTTCTGTTTATTGTGGTGACAAGGTTTAGGTCTCTAGAGTGTGTAGCTTGGAGGGATTGGGATTTCTTTAAGTGGAGCATGTCCAACAGCTCTGGGTTTGACATAGCTTTGTATGTTAGGCAGAGATCACCTCTGAGCAGGCGATATGCGACGGAGTAAAGCTGGAGTTTTTTGAGACGGTCAGCATAGGGCATCTGTTTGAGGCCGGTAATCCTCTTTGTGAGGTATTTCTGCAGCCTTTCCAATTGTTGGAGATGTCTTGTGAGGTACATACCAAAAGGGGCGTTGTACTCTATAATGGGTATAATGAGTGATGAGTAGAGGGGAACAATGACCTCTTTTTTTCTGAATGAGAAACCTTTTGTGATGAGGTGTGCCACGTAGAAGGATTTCCTAACTGCTGTGGCGATGTGATCATCAAGGGAGAGACTACTGTCCACCTGTGTCCCAAGGTCTCTTATCACACTTTCGGTGTTAAGTATACTACCGCCTATGTTGTAGTTCATGGGTACAGAGTTTTTACCAAAGGGGATGACTATGCACTTTTTGGCATTGAGCTTGAGGCCATGGCTTTGACACCAGGCATCTGTCTCAGTGAGGCCCTTTTGTAGGATATCCACATCGTTGGGAGTTTCGATTTATGGCTCCAAGTTTGCAGTCATCTGCAAACTTCATTAGCCAAAGACCTTCTGTGTTAGCCTGTACTTCAGAGAAGTAGATACCAAACAGGAGAGGACCCAGGACTGAACCCTGTGATACTCCACTTGTCACTGGTCTGAAGTCGGATTTGGAGTCTGCTACTTTCACAGTGTGTGTTCTGTCAGTGAGCCATTTGGCAACCCATCTTGTGACATTTTATTTATTTTTTATTTTACATTTGTTGACCGGGCTAGTCTATCTGGATATATGTCCATTTTCAGTAGAGGCCCGGGGAGAAAAGCTCCAATGAGTATTACATGGTTTCAGAAGGTGTTACAAAAGAAGTAATAACAAGTATAAAACTAACAGTAAACAACTAGTAAATGAAAATTTTTTTTTTTTTTTTTTAATCAGGAGATTGCATATTACAATCTGAGAACCAAAAAATACATAAACTACAACCTATGTAAGGTGCATCACAAAGAACATTACAATACAAAAAATTAATACATAAATTTTATAAGTGGAATGCTGAAGTGTAATGAGAGGTTAAGACATAGGGATTTATACCTAGTTTAGTGAGTTTATCTATAATTCCCGAGTGGGGGATGGTGTCACAAGCCTTGGCAAGATCTAGATAAGCTGTGTGAACCACCTTAACCTTGTCTAGGGTTTTGGTGACTGTTTCAAAGAAGTCTGTCAGGTTTAGGAGACATGATCTGCCTTTTACAAACCCAAACTGGGTGGGATACAGAGTTTGGAGATTACCAATGTCTTTGTTTATAAGTTCCGCGATGATACATTCCATGGCCTTGCAGACCAGGCTCGTCAGGCTAATGGGGTGGTAGTTCCCGGGGTCCGTGGTGGCTCCCCCTTTTGGAGTGGGATAACCGTTGCTGTGCGCCATTCAGCAGGCACAAAGCCTGAGGTGAGGCTGTGATTGAACATGGTACTTAGATGGGGTGCCAGTTCGTTCTGTAGTTCGTGTAGAACGCAGCCTGGGATGTTGTTTGGTCCCATGGATGCTGTGTTCTTAGCTGTGGAGAGTGTGGTTTTTACCTGTGCAGCCATGATTACAGGAACTTTGCATTCTTCCGGTATAGAGATGGGCTCTTTAGGGGGTGAGAAGGGGGGTAAAGTTAGCACTGAACCTATCTGCCAGGATGTTGGCAATATCAGTTGGGTCTGTATATTTAGTGCCATTGTGTTGTAACTCAGAGCAGATCTGAGTGTTGCCATTCAGATTCTTGACATAGCTATAGAATGCTTTGTGGTTGTCTTTAGAATCAGTGGCGATATTGTTTTCGTAACTAGCTTTGGAGGATTTTATCTGGGATCGCAGCTTCTTACTGAGGCTGACCCAGGGAGCTCCTCCACTCGTGGGATTTTACTCTCTTTGCAAGAGTTTCTTCCTTCTGTTGTACAGTTTGTTTATGGCAGGGGACCACCAGATTGGCTTCCTTTTTTTGGAGGATAGCATCTTGGTTCTATTTGGGATAGCACGATCCATGCACTCATGTAAGTGCTTATAAAGTGCAATTGTGTAGGATTCAGCAGTCGTAACTGTATTGCCCATCTGCATGGGTGTCATGAAGTTCACCACTTCTGTCTTAAGAAGCACGAAGTTGGCTTTGGAGAAATTTTTTATTATGGTTTCCGTAATGGGGGGGGGTAGAGGGAAGATGTGGATATGTAGGGTAATTAGCTTATGGTCGGATCGGACCAATGAGGCATTGACTTTAGGTGTGGAACACCAGTCACTCATATTGGTAATGACTAGATCTAGGATATTGTTGCCCCTGGTGGGGATGTGGATAAGTTGATCCAGGGCATTGGAGTTTATGAATTCCAGAAAGTGTTGAGCGAAGGAGTTGGTACATTAGTATTTTTCCCAGTTAATGGTGGGGTAGTTGAAATCTCCCATTATTAGGGTGTTTGGTTGAACCCTAATATTTTCCAGTACATCACGAAAAGAGGAGTGGGAATTCTGGGGCATGGTGGGTGATCTGTAGCAAGCTACAATTTGGATTGCAGTTTTGCCCAGAGTTAGTTGCACTTGGATAACCTCGGCTGCATTATGCTGAGCAACTAGCCTGGAGGTGTGGATATCCTTAATGAATATGGATACACCTCCACCTTTGGTGTTCCGGTCCAGGTTACATGGCCGAAAAGTGTGGTATGAGTTATAGCCTGGTAGTGCAGGGGTGCTCTCTGGAGCCTTGAACCAGGTCTCAGTCACTACACAGATATCGATGTTCTCCATTTTAAGGAGTACCTCTAGTGAGTGCATTTTGAGATTTAGACTTCTGGCATTGAGTAGCATCACCCTCAGTTTTTGCTTGCCTGTTCCTGATGTCCTTCAAGGGTGCATCTGCAGTCTTCAAAAATGGGTTGTCGTGTCGTCAGGCAGCCCTTCGGTCGGCCGGATTCCAAAGTCTGGGTCTGGCTTCGGCTGGTGTCGCACTTCACCCGACGTCATTGCGGCAGTTCTTCGGGTATAAAGGCATCAGCCAACGCCATTTTCCTCAGTCTTTCTTGCCGCGGCGCCGAAGCAGAAGCTGTTCGCAAGTGCCGGTCTGTCAGATCCAGAGATTACTACTACCGAATATTACCAAGACTTCTAAAAGCTAAGTACCCGTTGGGGACTCTTTCTTGCCTCAGCCGATGTCAGAGAAAGTGAATAACTGTTTATCTTGTGGGAAACAAATACCTCATAAAGATTTCCACTCCTATTGCATACATTGTTTAGGCCCAGACCACGACGTAGCAGCTTGTCTAGCCTGTGCTTCTTTAACCGACGGACGCTTAGGCGCCGGTCGGAGTTTGCTGAACAGATTTTCGGCTCCGATTTTGCATATATTATGCCGTCGGATCCTCCGACTACGCAAAGTACCAAAAAACGCAAAGAAAAGGACCGGCACTTGCGGTCCGCGGTTTCGGCCAAAACCGCGGTTAAGCAAACCATGAGTGTCTCTGTTTCGGCCGAAACCGAGCAAGCGGTTCTTTCTTCAGCCGAAATCATGCCTTCTACCGAGGCCTCTTCTAACCTGGTAGAAACGGCTTCTGAAATCCAACCTTCTGTTGCGGTTTCACAGGATTTATCAGATACCATTCCCCTGGATATTTCTACCCCTGCATATGGAGCTGCTAGGCCTCCTGCAGCAATGTCTATTAAGGCCTTTGCCAGGGCTAAAGCAGCCAAAGCATCAAAAACGGTGCCTGCCAAGCCCCCCTCTCTCAGGCCCAGCACCAGCTCCCATATGCTTACTTTGGCTGAGGATCTCATCTCTTTAATTCGTGGAGCCCAGCCTCATCCAGACAGGGCCTCTCTCCCTCCTTCGGAAAAAAGGCCTAGAGCAGAGCCCCCTGAACCAGTATCCACAGATGATTCCTTTGATGACTCAGAACATACAGACGCTCCTGAGGCTGCTTATTCTCCTTACGAAGACTCTGATGCTGAGGAGTCCATCCCTTCAGCCTCTCCTCCTGAGGAATTTTCCTTTGGGGAAACCTTGCATGCTATGAGGGAACAATTTCAGTGGCAGGGCCAAGATTTCTCAGACTCCAGAAAAAGGCTTAGGACCTTTCTACATTTGCCACAGCATAGGCCTTTAGCTATACCTCCAGTACTTTCTGTTGTTGATGATGCATTTAATGATGCTTGCACTGCTCCTGATTCATTACCTCCGGCTCCTGCTAAGCCCGATAGGTTCTACAGGGTCCCGGACACTCATCACCATTTATATAAGGCTCCTTTTGCAGATCCAGAGACTATCTCCAGGGTCCTAAAGCCGTAGCAGCTACTTCCACTAAAACCCTCCCTCTGAAAGGGAATCCAGGTCCTTAGAGAGATGGGGCAAAAAGTTTACACCTCTGCTACTTTGTCAGCTAGAGCTTTGAACTGCCAATTTCATATGATTCAATACCAAGAGTTTATGCTTGACCAGTTGGCTAAAAAGCTGTCCTCTGAAGAATCTTTAGATAAGAAATATGTTCAAGAAATGGTACATAACATACAGCAGGTTAGTAACCATTCTTTAAAATGTGGCTATGATGCACTGGAGGCTTCCTTTAGATCAGCCATGACTGGCACAGTTATCAGGAGGCATGCATGGCTGAAAGAACAGGCATTACCAGACCATGTCAAATCAAAGCTTTTGGATGCACCTATGGACAAGGTCAGTTTATTTGGTTCCCCTGCAGGTACTAAAAAGATGGAAGAGAAAGCAAAATCTGTACAAACAGTGAAAGATTTCTTACAAGTTCAACCTCCAAGGTTTAGCAGGAACTGGCCTCCAAGAATTGGTCCTTTCCAGACTCCTCTAGGGCACAGAGGCAGGAATAGGCGCTCGAGAGGCAGAAACCAAACCAGGGGTGCCTACAGGGGATGCCAGTGACAAGGTAACAACCAGCGAGGCACGGATGCAACCACCACCACTACAACAACTCATTCACAGTGACTTATGTGGCACCGCCTACCAGGGAACAACTAGAAGCACCCTTAGGCGGAAAGCTAACCTTATTTTCAAAGAACTGGCATTGCATCACAAGAGAAAAATGGATTTTGCAAACTATAGACCAAGGTTACAGGTTCCATTTCCATACTCTACCAAGCAAAAGAGGAATGCCAAACCTGCCACCTACTCAAAGGACAGAAGCTCTAAAGCAAATATCTCAATTACTAAGAATGAGAGCTGTGGAAAAGGTACCACCTTTGGAGCAAGGAAAGGATTTTACTCCAGACTCTTCCTGGTACCAAGAAAAGAAAACAAATGGAGGCCTATTCTGGACCTGTCCGCTTTAAACACATTCCTCATTGTTCCAAAATTCAAAATGCTGACCCTACAGCAGCTTCTTCCCATGCTGGGCAAGGAGTCTTGGCTGGTAACTCTAGATCTCAAGGAGGCATACCTGCACGTCCCCATAAGACCAGTTTGCAGAAGATACCTCAGATTTCTTGCAGGATCAGAGCATTATCAATTCTCAGCATTGCCCTTTGGCTTATCTACTGCACCCAGAGTGTTCACGAAATGCCTGGCATCAGTAATCGCTCATTGCAGACTTCAGGGGATTCAAATCTATCCCTACCTGGACGACTGCCTGATACAAGCAGACAACAAAATAAAACTAACAGAAGACCTACAAAGAGTCATTTACCTGCTGCAAGCCCTGGGATATACAGTCAATATAAAAAAGTCAAGGCTGATTCCATCCCAAAGAATAACCTTTCTGGGTGCAGAACTGGGCACATCAAATCAAATGGCATCCCTAACTGCAGAAAAGAAAGAGCAGCTTCCTCTCTACTTGGCATTAACAAAGCAGAACCATCTAACTGCAAGAAAAGTGCTGCAAGCTCTAGGCTTCATGGCATCATGCATAATACTGGTCCCTCATGCCAGGCTGCATATGAAAAAGCTACAATGGTACCTAAAGAATTTGTGGTCTCAACACAAGCACAGCCTAGAAACCAAAATTCCAATGATTCCCTGCCTGAAGAAAGAGTTCCTATGGTGGGCTCAGGCCTGCCAATCAAACTCAGGATTGCCCTTCTGCAAAAGCCAACCAAAACAAACCATCACGACAGATGCCTCAGACCTCGGTTGGGGGGCACACATGCTGGACAGGTGCATTCAAGGCCTATGGACTCAAGACCAGCTGCACCTGCACATAAATCTGAAGGAAATGATGGCAGTAAAATTGGCAATCCAGGCCTTCAAACCTTTTCTCCAAGAAGGTCAGCTGATGATAAGGACAGACAACACCACAGTTATGTGGTACATCAACAAACAGGGAGGCACACACTCATATCCTCTATGCCGGCTGGCACTGGACCTATGGGATGTGGCTCTGAGCTACAACATTCAGTTACAAGCAATTTAATGTACCAGGGAAGGAAAACATTCTAGCAGACATATTAAGCAGAACTACCACAGATGCCCACGAATGGATGCTGCATCCGACATCTTCAAAGCCATCACAAGAGAATGGGGATTACCACAAATAGACTTGTTTGCATCCCCACTCAATCACCAGCTAAAGAAATTCTGCACAAGGACATACCACCCACTTGCTTGGAAGGTGGACTCCCTATCTTTCAGTTGGAAAAACCTGATAGCATACGCATTCCCACCACTTCCTTTGATGCACAAGGCGCTTCTGAAGATCAAAGAGGAACATCCGAGGATCATTCTGATAGCTCCAGACTGGCCAAGACAACATTGGTATCCATTGCTGAGGAGCATGTCCTAACAAATATGGACACTGCCCCTGATCCCATTACTGTTAACACAGAACAACTTCAACATCCTGCATCCAAACCTGAAAACTCTGCAGCTAACTGCCTGGAACATTACATGACAACAATTAACCCAAATTTATCCCAAAGGGTTAAGGACATAATCCTGGAGGCTCGAAGACCTTCAACAAGAAATAATTATGCAGCAAAATGGAAAAGATATCTCACTTGGAGTACTGCAAAGGGGCAAGAAGTGACACTGGTGAACATAGCCAACATCCTGGAGTACTTGGCAGAGCTCTTCCATACAGGCCTGTCCTACTCTTCCATCAAGATACATGCCTCAGCTATTTCAGCAGAATACAGCTTGGAACCTCCTGTCTTCTCGCATCCTCTGCTCAGACAGTTTCTGAGAGGAATTAAAAATGTGAAACCTCCCCGGAAACCTCCATTACCAGCATAGGACTTGAACTTTGTGCTAGAAAAATTGACACTTCCCCTTTCAACCAGCAGCAACAGCAGAATTACAATACTTATCCTGGAAGACTGCATTCCTGCTGGCAATAACTTCAGCAAGAAGGGTCTCTGAACTACAGGCATTAATGGCAGTGCAACCCTTCCTGATCTTCCATCAAGATAGAGTGTCTATGAGAACAAATCCTACATTTATGCCTAAGGTGGTATCCAGAGTCTCTTTAAATCAGGCTATCCACCTTCCTACATTCTTCCCCAACCCACAGAACAGGGAGAAAGGCTACTACATACCTTGGATGTGCATAGACAATTACGCTACTACCTGGACAGGACAAAAACCAATAGAAAAACTGACCAGCTTCTGGTAGCATATGCAACAGGGAAGGAAGGGAAACTAATTTCAAAACAGACAATCTCCAAATGGATAGGAAATTGCATTAGATTTTGTTACTCCTATCATGGAAAGAAAACTCCAGAGAACATCAGGCCTCACTCCACAAGGGCTACAGCCACTACCACAGCTTTCTTACGAGTGGCTACCAAGGACATTATAGAGGCTGCTACTTGGACCTCCGTGCATACATTTGCCAAGCATTATAATTTACCTTTATACTCTAGATCCCGAGCTGGTTTTGCCACTGCTGTTTTGCAAGGGATCCTAACTACACCATAATCTCTACTCATTCCTCCTCCCCTAGTTTAGCTATGGTATTCTACCCATTTGTGAAGACTGCAGATGCATCCTTGAAGGACATAGTACAGTTTTGTACCTACCATAAATGTAGATGTCCGATAGGAATGCATCTGCAGTCAGGATTACCCTCCCTCCTTCCCCTCTGAGGTACTCCTAGGTTATTTGCCAACCTTCAGCTAGCTTGGGTGGGATCTATTATGGTGTATTTGTTTGTATATATGTACATACATGCTTATTTTGTGTGTTTGCTCTCTACTATTTGGAAGCTTTGGCATTTATCCAAATTTAGCCATCTAAGAGGGCACCTGGCATCTGGGGCAAGAAACACTGAGGAAAATGGCGTCGGCTGATGCCTTTATACCCGAAGAACTGCCGCAATGACGTCGGGTGAAGTGCGACACCAGCGGCCAGACCCAGACTTTGGAATCCGGCCGACCGAAGGGCTGCCTGACGACAGGACAACCCATTTGTGAAGACTGCAGATGCATTCCTATCGGACATCTACATTTATGGTAGGTACAAAACTGTACTTTACGGTGGTGAATTTGTCATTTGAACCTTGCCTAAAAAGGCACTATAGGGGCGGCAAGAACCTTAGCCAGTATCCAGAATCGCAGGGGTGACAGGTGCAGGCCATCGCTGGCAAAGCATCGTGGTCTGTCGACCATGTCATCCCAGGCAAACAGATACTGGATCCCTTTAGAATGGCACCAGAAGCTTAGCCAGTTGTCGAAGTCGGTCATTTTGTCCTTGTACTGCGGCATCATTCTGGGTGATGGCAGAATGC
This sequence comes from Protopterus annectens, assembly GCF_019279795.1. Classification (NCBI taxonomy): domain Eukaryota; kingdom Metazoa; phylum Chordata; order Ceratodontiformes; family Protopteridae; genus Protopterus; species Protopterus annectens. The sequence continues at coordinate 667,134,430 of NC_056751.1, read as the reverse complement.
TACTCAGGGCTAGGGTCATTCCTGTTTAGCCTGGTGAGTGGGACATTGGTGTGCCTGACTACAGAGTCGCCTATAACTAGTGTGTTGGGTACGTTGTTTTGCCTTATTGGCTGTGGTTGAGTGGCACACTGAGTCTGCGGGCTATGTGTCATTTGGGTTGTGTTGGGGGGGTGGAGGTTGCTTGCATTTCTGCTGTGTAGGTCTCTATTGCTTGAGCAGATTATTACCGAGAGCATCTGGGAATGTTTTTGTATTTCTATGTGTGGATTTTGGTGGTGTAGATTTACTGAGACTATGTGATGAGTGTGGTGTGGTGCAAGTGTTTACCTTCTCCTCTTGACTGTCAGGTTCAGTCTTGATTGGAGAGAGCTTTAACTCCAGTTTGGCTAGATAAGTGCATCTCTCACAGGTTGTAGTGTTGGGTGCTAGGAGGAGAGGGTTGTCTGTGTACATGAGGCAATTTCTACATTGCACCAAGATGCCCAGATTCATCAGAAAGACAGGAAAGAACACTGGGAGCTGACCCTTGGACATGCCTGAATAAAAAAACAATTTTCCTCTAGATTAGTGAGGAAAGTGAGTACAAGAGCTGTTTTTCTCTAAGCAAGTAAGGAAAGCAAGTACCAAAACTGTTTTCCTCTAGGTAATGAGGAAGGTTGAGTGCTGTAGTAATTAGTAGGTTATTTAGTGCTTACATGTTCTGAACAAGTGCTGATCACGAATAAGCAAATTCAAGTGCTCAAACTAAAAATCTGTATCTGGACTAAACTAGTTAAAGGAAATGGGGGAAACAAGTGCAAATGTGGGCTTTTAAATCAGAAAGTTGAGAGAGATGGAAAAACTGCCCAAACGGCCAGTAACTACAATTTCTGAGCCAGAACCACTCCTTATGTGGTAGATATGCTACCTAGTGTTTACCACTCCCACTGATGAGCTAGAAGGCTTCCCTCCAACACAGAAAGCTTGAGGGGGGGCTCAGAAGCTTACATACAGTCCTGGGTACAGCAAATCTGAATCTGGACTACACTAGTTACAGGAAAGTTTTATATGTGTATATATATATATATATATATATATATATATATATATACATACAGAAAAGTAACTAAAACAGCAGTCAAAACTATTCAAATACAGTGCAAGCTAGCACACTTGAGTATGTAGCAATGTTAGACCAAACAGTTTAAAAAATGCAATTAAATTAAAAATGACTAAAAACAATGCAGAAGGAGTCTATTGGGTAGAATGAGGTAAAGAGATGGGACTGGGGGGAGTGTCCCAGATCAAATCTACAGTGGGGGCGGGCAACTGCAAAAACTTCCAAATTTAAACAACAACATAGGAATAGGGAATGTGGGTATGGGAAAACCAACACCTTCAGCAGAGATCTGAAAAACTGTACAGTGAAGCAAAAATAACAGTGCACAACTCTGAAGTCAGCCAGCAATGATATAAAATTAGTCAAACAACAATTACCAGTACACAACTCTGAAGTGCCAGAAAAATATACTCAACTCTGTATATCTCCAGATAGTTTGAAGAGCACTCTTTCAGGACACAGGAAGGCTCCAACAATGATATGCTGACTTTTTTACTAGGTTTATACAAGTCAAACGACCACCAGGTTTTTTATAAGCTGTGCCGTGCATAGCAGCCCAGATGTTCTTCGTGTTTCACTGTTGCAGTCATCACACTTGGGTTATCTTGCCTACAGATAGCCCTCAGTTTTTGCTTCAGATGCTGCTGTTTCTTCCATGATGTCAGGTCATCAGGGGTATAAAAATTGCAGCCGACACCATTACATCAGCTTTTCTTGCTGCACAGGAGCCCGAAACAGAAGCAGTTAGCAAGTGCTGGTTGGCCGCTGCCTGAAATTTCTGTTTTTCAAGTTTAAAACCTGAAGTCTTCTAAAGCTAAGTACCCCATTGGGGATCCTTTTTTCTTGCTCTAACCGATATAAGAAAAAGTTAACAATGGTCTTGCCTGTGGAAAGCAAAAACCTCACCGAGATTTTCATTCTTACTGCATCACCATTTTAGGCCCAGACCACGACATTCCCTGCTTTCGGTTTTGTGCCTTGTTCAACGCCCAAACTATTCGTTGTCAGGCTATCTTTGTTGCTAAATTCTTTCGCTCTAGTTCTCCGTATTCTGAAATGGCTTTAAGCCATCCGACTACCAGTCTTCTGAAAAATCGTCAGGATAAAGATAGAGACAGACCACATAGGTCCAAAGCTGTCGACGACGCTTCCGTTAAACTAGTCGCCAGCCCGCCGGTTCTCATTGAGGCGCTTTCGCAGCCCGTGATACATGCTTTTACAGATTCGCAGCCCTCTACTGAGACCCATTCGGAGTCCAGTATGCCGCGAGATGCTTATTCGATTAAGGAACCTACGGATGTCTCTACCTTGGATGGGTCCAGAGCCGCTGTGCAGGCACCGGCTTCTGAGGGTGTATTCAGACCTTCCAATGTTCATATTAAACAGACTACTTTGTTTTGACTAAAACTACCAACTTTCTCAGGCCCAGAATTCACACTACGCCTAGGAAACAGACAGACAACGTGCATTCTCAAGCTCCCATGCCTCAAAAACAAATGCTTAGAATGACTGAAGACCTTATTACTTTAATTAGGGGAAGCCAGCCTTCCCCCTCTAAAAGACAAAGAATTGATTTTCCTGCTGATTCTACAGACCATGAGTCCGATGATTCTGACCCCTCTTATTACCAGGATATACCATACCCTTATCCACCTATGAGGATTCAGATGCAGAGGATTCCATCCCCTCTGCTTCCCCTCCAGAGGAAACCTTGCATACCCTAAGAGAGCATTTCCGCTGGGAATGCCAGGACTACCCTCAGTCCAAAAAGAGACTCTGGGAATTAAGACTTGCCTCAGCACAGGCCTGTGGCTATACTCCCTGTCCTGAATGTTGTAGATGATGTCTTCGTGGAATCAAGTCTTACCCCTGATACTTCCTACAAAGCCTGACAGGTACTACAGGGTACCTGACTCTCACAAATTTCTCTTTAAAAATCCTACTGTGGACCCAGAGACCATTTCCTAGGGACCTAAAGGTATTAAGGCTATTACAGTCAAAAACCCTACCCCTTTGGACCGGGATTCTAGGGCTTTAGACAGATGGGGTAAGAAGGTATATACACCTCTGCAACTCTTGCCATCAGGGCTTTAAATTGCCAGTTTCACATGTTGAAGTACCAGCAGCATATTGTGGAATTAATTAAAAAAATTTGATTCCTGATTGTGCAGAAAATAAAGATCTACAGGAGGTAATACATTCTGCAAACCAAGTTGGTAAACATGCTTTGCAGTGTGGTTTTGATGCCTTAGAAGCATCTTGCAGGGCTGCTGTCACTGGGTCTGTTCTGAGAAGGCATGCTTGGCTGAAGGAACAAATCTTGCCAGACCATGTCAAAGCAAAATTTACTAGATGCTCCATCAAACCAAGAATATTTGTTTGGCACAAAAGCAGAAAAAGTTCTAAAAAGATGGAGGAAAAAGCTAAATCTATGCAAACTGTTAAATATTTCTTACAGGTACAGGCACCTAGATTCAGTAGGCATTGGCCTTCAATAAACAGGTCCTTTCCCCTCCCTCCCAGGCCTTCAGTCCAAACCCAGGAGCAACAGATCACAAAGGCTACAGTCTCAGGGTACGCACAGATCTAAACAATGGAGTGCTCCCACCTCAAAAACAGGGAGTGGTAAGCCACACTCTTATGGAAAACGTTCACAATGACTTGCCATTCATCCTTCCCAGCCCCAGGAGGAAAACTCGCCCTGCATGCATAAATCTGGGAATTCATCACCCAAGACCGATGGGTCTTAAACATTGTATCACAGAGATACAGATTCTACTTCCACTCACTGCCAACCCCAAGCGGATTGCCAGACCTTCCTCCAAACCAGTGGGCAGAGGCCCAAAAGCAATTACTTTCTCTTCTCAGTATCAGGGCTATTCATCCTGTTCCAGTAGAGCAAAGGGGATAGGGTTACTACTCCAGACGGTTTCTGGTGCCCAGAAAAGAGAACTCTTGGCGCCCTATTCTGGATCTGTAAATACTCAACACCTTCCTGGTGGTACCAGAGTTCAAAAAGCTTACACTCCCAACAGCTAGCCACTTCCAAAAGAAAAAGAGACTTGTCCTCAGCAGATTTATCTGACCAGGAGTCCGATGAGTCTCAGGTTTCTGAATATGAAGACATGCAACCCCTGTCTGCCTATGAGGATTCAGATGCAGAGGACTCCATTCCTTCTGCCTCTCCTCCAGAAGATTTTTCATTTGGTGAAACCCTACATACTTTGTAAGGGAGCATTTCCAATTGGAATGTCAGGACTATCCTCAGTCTAAAAAGATACTCAGGGAATTCTTAGATTTACTAGATCACAGACCTTTAGCCATTCCTCCTGTCCTGGATGTTGTGGATGATGTCTTTATGGAATCTATTTTGACTCCTGACATCCTTCCTCCTGCTGCCAGGAAACTTGACGGGTGTTACAGATTCCCTGACTCTCACAAATTTATTTTCAGAAATCCTGCTGCTGACCCACAGGTAATCTCCCAAGGAACTAAAGGAATAAAAACAAAGAATCCCACCCCCTCAGACAGGGATTCCCGAGCTTTAGACAGATGGGGTAAAAAACGTATACACCTATGCAACTCTTGCCATTAGAGCACTAAATTGTCAGTTCCACATGCTGAAATTCCAGCAACATACCATGGAACTCAAACAAAAAATATCTACCTTTCCGGCTTGTGCAGAAAATAAAGAATTACAGGAGCTTATGCATTCTGCAGGCCAAGTTACTAAACACACCTTGCAATGTGGCTTTGATGCCGTACAAGCATCTTGCAGGGCAACAGTCACAGGTTCTGTACTTAGAAGGCATGCTTGGCTTATGGAGCAGACCATGTCGGACCAAAACTATTGGATGCACCATTGAACAAAGACAATTTGTTTGGCACCAAGGCAGAAGAGGTCTTAAAAAAGAAGGAAGAAGAAGCTAAATCTATGCAGACAGTTCTTACAAGTCCAGCCTCTGAGGTTCAGTAGGCATTGCCCCTCTAAGCACTGGTCCTTTCCGGCCCCCTCCATGCCAGCTCAGACAAGACCTTGGGAAGCCGACCACCCAGACCGCAGTCCCAGGGAATGCAGAGATCTAAGCAATGGAGTTCCTCTACTTCAAAAATAATGAGTGCTAAGCCACCCCCTTATGGAAAGAACTCGCAATGACTTTACACCTCCACCCCTTACCGCTGCCCACCTGCTTGTGCCACTAGGAGGAAAACTCTCCTCCCATGCAAAAGACTGGACCTTTATTACCAACGACCAATGGGTCCTCAACATAGTGTCCCAGGGATACCAATTTTATTTCCACATGCTGCCAACCCCAAAAGGGTTCCCAGATCTTCCTCCAAACCAGTGGGCAGAGGCCAAAAAACGTCTCTCCACGAGGACAATACAGCCTGTGCCTGCAGACCAGATAGGCCAAGGTTTCCATTCCTGGCTTTTGCTGGTACCCAGAAAAGAGGGCACCTGATGCCCAATCCTCGATCTATCAATTCTAAACACCTTCCTGGTGATAGCAAAATTCAAAATGCTCACCCTCCAGCAGCTTCTTTATGTGCTTTCCAAGGATGCTTGGTTAGCCACCCTAGACCTAAAAGAGGCCTATCTGCACATTCCAAGCAGGGATTCTTGCAGGAAATTTCTACATTTCAGGGCAGGATCTATGCACTTTCAATTCTTTGTGCTTCCCTTTGGCTTATCCAGTGCTCCCAGAGTTTTCACAAAATGCTTGGCTCCAGCCATTGCTTTTTGCAGACAAAGGAATATTTAACTTTACCCCTACTTTGACAACTGCTTGACTCAGGCAGACAGTCAGGAAAAGCTGTTACAGCACCTGACCTTTGTAAAGGACCTACTGACCTCCCTGGGGTATACTATAAATGAAAAGAAATCCAAACTAGTCCCCACTCAAAAAATTGTATTCCTGGGAGCAAGCCTGGACACAGCATCCCAGATGCCATTCCTTACTCCAGAAAAACAAGCCTACCTGACAGGTTACTTCTCTCAACTAGCCACCAGAATCCAGTTATCCACAAGGAAAATCCTGCAAGCTCTAGGGTTCATGGTCTCCTACATTCTACTAATTCCATATGCCAGACTGCATATGAGGAAACTACAATGGTACCTAAAAAGCCTTTGGTGTCAATGCTCTCAAGACCTGGAAACTGTCATACCTATGATATCCTGTGTAAAGAAAAATTTTCTTTGGAGGGCAGCAGCAAGCAACCACAACAAGATTTTCCCTTCTCACAACCCCACACTGCCCAGAGCCTAACCACAGATGCATCAGATTATGCCTGGGGTGCACACAGCAGGTGCATTCAGGGCCTTTGGAGCCCAAATCAAATACATCTGCACATCATCCAAAAAGAGATGCTAGCTGTTCAGCACGCTGTGACAGCTTTCAGACCCCTACTCTCCCCGGGGCCTCTAGTGATCAAAACAGACAACACCACAGTGATGCGGTATATCAACAAGCAGGGAAGAACTCACTCTTATTCTCTCTGCAGGCATGCCATAACTCTTTGGCACACTGCTTCAGCTATGCAAATTTGCCTGCTAGCACAATTCCTGCCAGGCTCCAAAAACTCTCTGGCAGACAACTTAAGCAGAAACCTGCTAGACACACACTAGTGGCAGCTAAACCACAGAACCTTCAACCTTGTAACTCAGAAATGGGGCACCCCAAAGGTGGACCTCTTTGCCTCCCACCACAGTCATCAGCTCAGCAAATTCTGCACCAGGGAACCTCACAGCAAGGCCTGGAAAGTGGATGCTGTATCCTTCAAATGGATAAAACCTCTCGATCTATGCATTTCCCCCTCTACCACTAATTTCAGTTTTACTGCTGAAAATAAGGGAGGAAAACCCAAGGGAAATCTTGATTGCCCCAGACTGACCACGCCAGCACTGGTACCCACTGCTGCGCAGCCTGTCACCCCTGCCAGCATGGGACCTACCTCAGATCCCAACACTCCTGACCCAGAAGAATGGAGAATTCATGTATCCACAATTGCAGACCCTGAACCTGGCAGCCTGGCTTATTCCCTGACCTCTATTCCAGCTGCCAGCCTAAGCAAACAAGTCCTGGATGTTGTACTTGAGGCCAGACGCCCCAGCACTAGAAAATCCTATGCTGACAAGTGGACAAATGTATTGCACCTGGATCCAAGCTAAAGGAGCTGAAACAGCACAGCCCTCCCTACCTCTCGTCTTGGATTACCTAGCAGACCTACTACACAGGGGCCTTTCCTTCTCCCATTAAAATTCATCCCTCTGCCATCTCTGCTCATTACAGCACAGAGCCACCTCTCTTCTCTCACCCTCTCATCAAACAGTTTCTAAGAGGGGCTAACAATTTAAGGCCACCCAGAAGAACTCCTGCCACATCTTGGGACCTTAACTTTGTGTTGGAAAAGCTCAAACTGCCCCCCCCCTCCCCCTTTGAGCCTGCAGCTTCAGCAGAGTTAAAATTACTCTTGGAAAACAGCCTTGCTTCTGGCCATCACTTCAGCTAGAAGTGTTTCAGAGCTACAAGCACTCATGGCTGTAGAGCCCTTCATCATTTTCCATGCTGACAGGGTCTCCCTCGGGACTAACCCAACATTCATGCCTAAAGTGGTGTCCAGTGTGGCTCTCAACCAATCGGTTCATTTGCCCACCCTTTTCCCTAACCCACAAAACAAGGGGAAAGAATTCTGCATTCACTAGATGTGCACAGGCAGCACAGATTCTACCTGGATAGGGCTAAATCTTTTTGGAAAACTGACCAATTGCTAGTCAGCTTTGCAGCAGGGGCAAAGGGCAAGGCCATATCCAAACAAACAATCTCCAGATGGATAGCGCACTGCATCCATTTTTGCTACAAACACCACAGGAAACCATCACCTAAGGGGGTCAGGACGCATTCCATCAGGGCAACCTCCACCGCTGCAGCTTTTCTCAGAGGGGTCCCTACCAGGGACATCCTGTAGGCTGCAACATGGACTTATGTTCATATCTTCTCCAAGCATTACCACCTGTCTATCTTCTCCAAATCCAGGGCAGGCTTTGCAACCGCAGTCTTGCAGGGCATCCTAGCTAGCCCACAGTCTTCTTGACTGCCTCCACCCTTCCTCAGCTTTGAGAATCAACCCAAGTGTGATGACTGCAACAGTGAAGCACGAAGAACATAGTACAGTTGTGTACACTTACCATAAATGTGGATGTTCACTGTTGCAGTCCTGGTTTCCCACCCTCCACCCCCCTTGTCTCTCTCTCTCTCTCTCTTCCTCACTCCTTACAGAGAATTTTTGGTATTTACTTTCTACTGGTGGTGGTGTTCCACCATAACCTAGCTCCCTGTTTGGGGGCTCCTGACTGTTGGGGCAAGAAAAAACTGATGTAATGGGGTCGGCTCCCTGATTTTATACCACTGATGACCTGACGTCAGTCCGGGAGCGACAGCAACCGACTCAGAAAATACTAAGCCTCTGGTATTCGGGCCGACTGAGGGCTACCCCTGGCAGTATAACCCAAGTGTGATGACTGCAACAGTGAATACAGTCTAACATCTACATTTATGCTAAGTGTGCACAACTGTACTTTATGCACTGTATTCCCATTGTGTGTAGCTAGTGCCTAATGCAGATGCTTTATAAACCTGTTGTTACTGACTGTTCACATCCATTGGTATATCAACTTAATTGTGATGCGATAAGTAAATGTCAAAAGTAACTTTATTTTCATTTAGATCTGCACACGTGTAGATTAAATGAGATTCTGTGCAGTCAGCTCATAATGGGACAGACAAAAAAGAAATTTTATACATAGACATAATTTAAAACAATATGTAATAATAATATCACCGTCTTATAAATCATCTCTAGACTTATAATGTCCTTTGCTATATTCAAAACAGGCAGCAAGTCCTAACAAATGCATGATAATGCTGTTGTAATCATAATTGTAGTTAGACAGGACCATACTAGCTGTCCCACTGATTGGCTGTTCCTACCTTATGTCATAATGTGTCATTTTTTCCATGAAAGAATGAATATAACTATCCAGATGTTCATTGTGTTACCCTGCTGCAGTCATCACACTTGGGGTAATCCTGTCGTCAGGCGGTCCCGCAGTCGGCCAGAATTCCAAAGTCTTGGTCCGGCGTCGGTTGCTGTCGCTTCTTCCCTGACGTCAGTGCGCCAGGGGTATAAATAATGCATCCAACGCCATTTTCTTTAGTTTTTCTTGCCCCAGATGTCAGGTGCCCCCAAAAAGGTGAGATTCTTCGGTCGGGCCTGAGGGGGACATCTCGGGGCTTATTTCGGTTCCGAGTCTCCCTCTCGGTGCCTCGGCTCTGGGAACTCCAACCCCCATCATGGCCTCGGAGGCTGGTCGCTCCTCTGACGGGGGGGCGCCTGTCTTCGATGCTATGCGGACCGCACTGGCCAGATCATCAGCTACATCAGGCGGGTCGTCACTCTGTCCCCCACCACTTCGGTGAGAGCCTCTGATCACCACCTATCCATGGACAGCAGAGCACCAGGGCCTAGGGATACCCCCACGAGTGGTCCCCAAATTTCTGAGGGCCCCTCAGAGTTCGTGCCTGAGGAGCACCCTAGAAAGAAAACGTGCAAGAGGAAGCACATAGACTCCCGGAATGAGTCCCTCATTTCTGATACTGACCTCAAGGAATTGGAGGGGTCCCCCAAGTCATCCTCTGATGATGTTTCCTTCTCCGACCTCCTAGAGATACTGAAACAGAGGTGACTGGCCGTCCAAAGCCCCTTCTGAGGAGGAGTCAGTATTCCTTAAGGCTTTTGGTGCTCAGCCCTCCGCCTCCTGGTTGTCTCCACCCTTCGACGAGCTCCTTGATCTGATATGTCGAAGAGTGTGGGAAAACCCTGATTCTGTGGAGCCCGTGCCCAGGCATCCCAACAAGTTTCTTTCTGCCCCCCAGGGCAAAGAGTTTCTGTCTAAAGGAGTCCCTGTAGATGCCATGGTGGTGGTGGCAGCCATTCAGAAGGAAGTTGCAGGGTCTTCTTCCTCCGTCCATCCTCCTAAGAAGGAGTCTAGGACCATGGACCGGTACGGGAAGCGTACCCTCTCGTCAGCAACCTTTACCTTACGGTCGCTGAATTACCTGTCTCACTTCACTCGGCTCCAGAGAGATCTCCTCAAGGAGTTAGGAGATACTCTTGCGGGTAACATTCCTGAGGCGGTGGCCCAGACGGTTAACGCCCAGGTCTCTACCCACAATTCTATTGTCAACTCATCCATGCGGCTCATTTCGTATGCAGCCGAGGGAGCGAGTAGGGCAGCAAGCTCAGGAGTCGCCCTTAGAAGGCAAGCCTGGCAGTGCCTGTGTCACTTTGCGGAGGCCTTCAAGTCTTTCTTCACTGATGCCCCCTTTGATGGTTCTTCTTTGTTCGGGACCAAAGTGAAAGACACCCTCACCAGGTGCAAGCAAGAGGGAAAGACCCCGTCTGCTGTAGGGGTCTGTTTTTCCCTTCCTTCTAGGCCTTATCCCAAGGCCCAGCGGGGGGGTGGAGATGTGGTTCAAGAAATCAAGAGGTTTTTTCCTGCCGCACAAGATGAGCCTCCCTCCAGAGGCAGAGGAGGGGGAGGTTATTCAGGGAGACGCCACCCCAGAGGCAGAGGGGGCCCCTGCAATTCGGGAGACCGCGATTCCTTTCGTGGCTCTCCCTGCTCTCGTTCCTGAGGGAGTGCCCAGCTGTGCTTATCCGGAGCCAGTCGGGGGGGTCGAATTTCATTATACCCGGAAGCCTGGGAAAGCATCACCCAGGACCGATGGGTATTACGGATAATTTCCGTTGGTTATCTCATTCTGTTTACATCAGACCCCCCCATCAATCAGAAAAATCCCAGACGTTCCACCCAGTCAAAGGGATCAAGCAGCCTCAGAGGTTTCAAAGCTGCTAGGAAAAGGAGCCATCCAGCGTGTCCACTCAGACCAAATCGGATTAGGGACTTACTCAAGATTCTTTTTGGTGCCAAAAAGAACAGGGGACCTGAGACCCATATTAGATCTCAGCCAACTGAACAACTATGTACAGAAGTCCAAGTTCCTTATGGTCACGCTACAATCGATTCTCCCATTGTTGGGAGAGGAGGTATGGATGTGCTCCATCGACCTTAAGGATGCTTACTACCATGTGAAAATGGACAGGGCATCCAGGAGTCACCTACGCCCTGCCCTTTGGTCTCACCACAGCCCCCAGGGTGTTCACCAAGAGTATGGCGGTGGTGACTGCTCACTTGAGACATCAGGGATTCCAAGTGTTTCCGTATCTGGACTGGCTCCTTACCGCCCCCACCAGGCATCAACTAGTTCAAACCAGGGACGCTACCATCACTCTATGTCACCAGTTGGGTATAACAATAAATTGGGAAAAATCTGCTTTATTGCCCTCGCAGCGTGTCACCTTTATAGGAGCAGAATTAGACACCATTCGAATGCGAGCATTTTTACCGCAGGAGAGGATCAGAGTCTTACAACAACAGATACACATGCTGATGCGCCTGAGGAAAGTGAAGGCAAGATGGGTTCTCCAACTCCTAGGGACCAGGGCAGCAACAATCATGTTGGTCCCTCTAGCGAGATTGCACATGAGAATTCTCCAATGGCTCCTCTGTATTCAATGGTCTGTCCAAAGATTTCCACTCACCCCATTTTGCTCACGGACAGATGCAAGCAGGACCAACAGTTTGGACGAGGGAAGGCCCTTCCTTCCACCCATCCCGGTTGCCACGGTGACCACGGACGCACCCCAGATGGGGTGGGGTGGCATTATCTTGGCAGGATAGTCAAAGGCACGTGGCAAGAGCACGAGATACATCTGCATATAAACGTCTTAGAGATGAAAGCAGTGCTACTCACGTTGCAGGCACTTCAGAGTGTTCTACCTCTAGGGACGATTGCAGTACACTCGGACAACATGTCAGTAGTGTGGTATCTAAACAAGCAAGGGGGAACCAGGTCTAAAGGCCATGCGAGTGTGGCAATGGGCAGTAACTTCCCAACGGTTTCTGGTGGCAACGCACATTCCGGGGAAGTCCAACGTGATTGCGGACAGGCTAAGCAGAGCTATTCTGATGCCTTACGAGTGGTCCCTGAATCGCCTGGTTGCAGAGCGAATCTTCAGCAGATGGGGTTAGCCTTGCTGCGACCTTTTGCCAGCCCCCTTAATGCAAAATGCAGCAGCTACTTCACGCTGATCCCCCCACGGGGGGAGTCACCCAGGGACGCTCTGGTTCACGATTGGCCCTCCGGTCTGCTTTATGCTTTCCCTCCATTTCCTTTGCTGTCAAAGGTGATTCAGAAAGCTCAATCATTGGGAACCAGAATGATTCTGATTGCTCCACACTGGCCTCGCCAAGTCTGGTTCCCCTTTCTTAATCAATACATTGTGGACACTCTTTGGATTCTGGACTCTCAACCAGACTTACTGACACATGTCGGGACAGTTCCACCCCTCCCTGATGACCCTCCTGTTGACAGCCTGGCTACTGCACTTCCATCGTTAGTTAGACTTCATAAATTCTCACCAGAAGTGGTTCATATGTTATCGTCCTCTCATAAGCCATCTACTAGAAAGATTTATTCTAGTAAATGGAAGAGGTTTTCTATCTGGGCGCATACCCGAGGCATTAATCCTTACACAGCTCCAATCGCTTCAGTCTTGGAGTTTTTGTCTGTGCTTTTCCATCAGGGTTCCGCATCAGCTACCATCAAAGTTCAATTGGCAGCGATCTCTAAGTTTCATATCACTAATGAGCCTAGTCTCATGGCTCATAGACTATGCAAGGCTTTCCTGAAGGGTACTCTGTTGCTCTGTCCCCCGGTTTCCGAACCAGTCATCCTCTGGGATCTCGATTTTGTTCTACAAGCCCTTACTTTACCACCTTTCAAGTCTGCAGCTACCTGTGAATTGAAATTCTTGACCTGGAAAACAGCCTTCTTAACAGCAATCACTTCAGCAAGGCGAGTTTCAGAAATTCAAGCCCTCTCCATTAAACCTCCATACTTAATCTTCCATAAGGACAGGGTCTCTCTTAGACCAAACCCTTCTTTCCTTCCTAAAGTGGCTTCCGTGTCTAATCTTAATCAATCCATTGAGTTGCCTGTGTTCTTTCCTCACTTTTCGAACAAGGCAGAATTTAGATTTCATCAGTTGGATGTACACAGACAATTACACTTCTATCTGCACTGAACAAAAGATCTCCGGAAGTCTGATCAACTTTTTGTTTCCTTTTCGGAAAACAGAATGGGGTCCCTGGTCTCCAAGGTCACCCTATCCAGATGGATATCTAGTTGCATCTCTTTCGTCTACCACACAGGAGGAAAAGATCTGCCATTTCCGGTCAAGGCTCACTCTACTTGGGCTGTTTCTACGTCTACAGCCTATCAGGCCAGATTGTCAATGGATGATATATGTGCTGCAGCTACTTGGGATTCTCCTCACACATTTGTTTCTCATTACAAGTTGGACGTGGTTTCTAGAGGCAGGTCGCCCTTTGGCTCCACAGTTCTCAGGAGTATTTTCCTATGAGCCACCCAGGATGTAGGTGCTAGGGACTCTGTCCCACGGGTAAGAATGTAGGCGAGATAGGACTACATAACATCAAGAAGTTATGTACTCACCATAACGTTCGATGCATGTAGTCCATCTCTCCTCACATTTTTACTTACCCTCCCACCTTCCCCCTTCCTGGAGGATTTGGAGGTTAGGTTGTTCATCTGCAGAGTTCCCTTACTTGGCTTATTCTTTTACCTGGATGTGGTGTATGCATGGGGTACAAATAGTTTTCGCAGCAAACTAGATCTGGGGATATGGAGCAGTGCACCATGGGATACCTGCTTAGCCCAGCCAATAAAAGACTTCGAGCTAGAAAAATCAGCCGAGTCGGAGCCGATATTCGGCTCTGAACCCACAGTTAAGAATGTGAGGTGAGATGGACTACATACATCGAACGTTATGGTGAGTACATAACTTGTTTATAATTGTCATTAAAACTGATACAACTAAACCTTAGAAGTCTAAAGCTGTTTTGCATATTTTAAGTAGGTGGGTTTCGTCAAATTGGTCAAGACAGTACAATGACATTAAGTGCTTTCATATGGTTAACTTCCCTAAGTAATAAATGTGTGTACATAGCAAACTTGATGTCAAGACCAGAAAAAGGGGGTTAATCCAACTCTCTCTTTTTACAGCTCTTGGTTTCTGGAAACTCTTGAGTTCCTCCCTTAACCATAATGCTGTAGTCCCCTACCATACTTCAGATCTCATTTGCCACCTTCGCGTACGGACGTGGCCCATGTTAGCTTTCGTGCTTTTATATTGTTCTTTGTGGGTAAAGTTGAATATTTATATTTATATCAATACTTTCTAGTTACATTCTATAGTATATTCTTTCCTCATCCTTCCTACACTTATAGGTGTAATTTAGCATACCATTGTTGGTAATATTTTCTTATTTGCTCTCAGTTGATACCCTTGTGGTAACTTCTATTACCATTGTTTGTCATTTTTTCCTTTCCTTCTTTCTTTATATAAAAGCTTTTCCTTTCTATTATTACTGCTGCATTTTTCACGGGAATGACTAAAAAACCTTCAGGATTTAAAAAGTGTAAAACTGTGGCCATAAAAATCCTTCTTTCAGACGTGCAGAATTTCTTGTGTTTAGGCCCAGCTCATTTAAGAGTCTCATAATGTATGTAAGGCCTTTAATCCACAGGCCTTAGTAGACCGTAAAACTAAACTTATTTTGAAAAGTTTGCTTCCAGCAACTTTTTCTGAGTCTATATCTGGAACTCAAATCTCGAGGGAAATAGAGAAAAAGGAGTCCAAAAACCATCCGTCTGACCCTTCCAGAGCCTCTACTCTGAGCTCAGATCCTACTGTTGAACCATCTGTCAAGGTATCTAAATGGTCAGATCCAAATGCTAAACCCTCAGATCTAACAGCTTCTGATAATCAGTCTACATCATTGGATCCAACACACTCTGAGCCAAAGAAACATCCTTGAACCAGATATGCATCGTTTTTAGATCCTGTTCCTTTCCATCTTCCATCTCTTTTCCTAGAGAGACACCACCATTCTAGGACCCTTTCAGTGGCCTCTTATTCTTTTAGAAGTCTGACAGAAGCAGATGTGGATAGAATGATAAGATTTTTGTTGGCACAGATTCAGATGGAAGTTCACCTTGCTCATACCCCATCAGATCTGGAGACCTTTACTAGTACTACTCCACTTGTTTTGGCTCCCTCTCCGATCTGACCTTTGGCTTCAGAGCTTTTGGATCCAAAACTTCCAGAACCATCCATGTTGGATCCAAAAATTGTTGCATCTTCCTCTGTGATATCTTCTTTGAGTGGACCGGCTTTGGGTGTGTTGGAGCTGTATGACTCTTGGAGCCATAGGGTCATTGCTGGATCTTGGGTGTTGGAGACTATTCCTATGTTGTCAGAGCCATCTGCGCTCCTCGGAACCTTGGCAATGGGCAGCTCAGCTCTGACCTTTCCCTCTGGTGGGCTGCCTTTGGATCAGAGGGAGCAGATGCTCCAGAAGCATGTCTTCTTAGCACCATCAGCCTCCTCCTCTCTGGAGCATTCTGCTTTTGAGGTAATGGAGAGAGTGTTCTCTGCTTATAGAGGAAGGATGACCCCCCCCCCCACCAAGATTCTTCTTCCTAATGTCTTGTTTGTTTGTGTCTTGAGCTTCAAAACTGTACTCCACAGTGACAGCCAGCCCAAAGTCACCAGACTACCCTGCAGGGTATATATCTTCTGATACTTCTCTGGAATATCCCGCCAAAGAAGTCACTAGGCAGAGAAAGTGCAAGAGGAGGCACTTGGACTCTCTTCAAGAGTCAGTCACAGAAGGTAACAGATTTTAATGAGGGAGAAAAGTCCCCAAGATAAACTCCTTATGACATCTCCTTTGGATACATTCTGGAGATCCTCAAGTAGAGGGGTGTCTGGTCTACCAATAACCCTACCCAAGAGGAATCTGTATTCCTGGAAACCCTTTGCATCTGACGCATCTACCTCCTGGGAGACTCTGCCCACCGATGAGCTCATTGATTTGATCTCTAGGCAGGTATGGAAGGAACCTGATTCTGTTGAGCTGATGCCCAAGAGACCAGACAGGATCCTGGCACCACCTGAAGGTAGGGAATTTTGGAGTAAAGGAGTGCTAATGGATGCCATGGTCATAGCAGCAGCCACAAAAAAAAAATAAAAAAATAAAGGAACTCTCACCAGAGTTAATCTGTCCACCCTGCTCACAGGGAGTTTAGGTCATTGGACAGATTTGGGAAGCATGTATATGCTTCAGTGACTTTTGCATTAGGGTCACTGAATTGTATGGTACACTTCACCAGACTTCAGAAGGATTTGATTAAAGAACTTTCCAAATCTCTGTCTGGGACCATTACATCTGAGGCAGAGACCTCTGTTGCTTCACGGTTGGCTACTCTACAGTCCATTTCAAATTTGTCTATTACGCTCATTTTACATGCAACTGAAGTTACCTTAAGGGTGGTGGGTTTAGGCATTTCCATTAGGAGACATGCTTGTATGCGCCTGTGTGATTTCGCAGAACCCTTCAAGTCCTTCTTCATCAGTGCTCCCTTTGGTGAAAGTTCTTTGTTTGGCCCCAAAGTTAGACACACTATCCAGGTATGAGCAGGATGGTAAGACCATGTTTGCAGTGGGTGTATGTTTTTCATCTTCTCAAAGAACCCTCTGTAGGAATCAATGGGGCAGTTAAAAAATGTGATTCAGAAGATCGCAGGATCCTTTCCATGATGCACGTGGAGATAGTTTCCCCAGGGGCAGAGGGGGAAAATCCAATGGAAGATGCCACCCACGTGGCAGAAAAGGCCCACAGAATCGAGGATGTAGGTGCACTTTCTGATCCTGTCAGCCCTCTTGAAAGGAGGTCCAATTGTCCACCTCTGTAGGTAGTCGGGAGTCATCTAGCCCTCCACCAGAGAGCCTGGTTAAACATTACAAACGATACACGGATGCAGTAGATTATTTCCAGAGGTTATATAATACCTCCCAACAGTAAACAAAATTCCCAGTTTTCCACCCAGTTGGAGGAAAGCAGCAACATAAGAAAGCTGCTGGAAAATAAGTCCTCTGAAGAGGTCCCCCCAGACCAGAAAAAGTCCAGGACATACTAAAGATTCTTTTTAGTGCCAGAGAAAACGGAACTGGAGACCAATTTTAGATCTCAAGTAGTCTGAACAAATCAGATCAATACACAAAGTTCTGGATGGTCATGATTCAGTCCATTTTGGCTTTTCTGCACAAGGACGGAGTGCGCTCAATAGATCTTCAGGATGTGTACTATCATATAAAAATGAACAAACTGATCCAGAAGGTACCTACATTTCTGGCTGGGAACCCGTCATTGCCAGTTCAGAGCTCTGCCCCTTAGCCTCACCACAGCCCCCCAGGGTGTTCACCAAATGGATGGCAGTAGTAACGGCTCACATGGGGACTGCAGAGATTCCGGATGTTTTCATACTTGGATGACTGGCTCATAACCGCTCCAACCAGGCATCTTCTGATAAAAGCATGAGATTATGTACTCCATCTGTGCTGTCACCTAGAAATTACCACAAGTCACAACAAATCTCAGCTAGAACCATCTGAAATATTAGAGTTCATAGGGGCCTTGTTCAATACAGTATCAGTGACCGCCTCCCTTCCCATACCAAGGATGCAGACTATTCGATTTCAAGTCAAAAAGATAATTCAAAATTCTTCTTTGTCAGCTCAGTTTGATTCTTCAAGCCTTTGGGTCAGAGTCTGCTGTGATAGTCTTGGTTTCATTAGCAAGATACCATATGAGAATTCTTCAATGGAGCCTAGCGACTCGGTCTATTTGGCATCATCCTATGTCCACCCAGATTAGAATAACTCAGGCATGCAAAAAGTACCTCTTGTGGTGGATTTGCTCATATCAGATTATACAAGGCCTCCCCTTCATTCTTCCTTAGCCCAAGGCCATAGTGACCACAGACTCTTCCCATATTGGCTGAGGGGGGGGGCACTTCTTGAGAAAGACAGTCCAAGGCACTTGGTACCCCAAAAAGGTCAACACTCTTATCTGTGTCCTGAAAATGAGAGCAGTACTCCTAACATTGCAGGCCTACCAAGACTCTTTCCTTCCGGACTATTGCTATTCAGACGGACAATTTGTCAGTGGTATGGTACATCAACAAACAAGGAGGAACCCGATCTTACCCCTTGTGTCGAGAAGCTCAGAGAATTTGGCAGTGGGCGATCTCATCCAGTTGATTTCTGATAGCAACGCATATTCCTGGGAAATCTCAATGACAGACAAGTTGAGCAGGTCCATTTTATTGCCTTATGAATGATATCTCAACACTAGAGTTTTGAGAAAGATATTCCGCCTATAGGGCCAATCTTGTTGTGACCACTTTGCATCTCCCCTCAATAAGTACAGCAAGATGTTCGTCATGTTTCACCGTTGCAGTCATCACACTTGGGTTATCCTGCCTGCAGGTAGCCCTTAGTCAGCCCGAATACCAAAGACTAAGTATTTCTGCGTCAGATGCTGTTACTCCAGGATTGACGTCAGGTCGTCAGGGTTATAAAAACAGGCAGCCGACGCCATTACATCAGTCTTTCTTGCTGAGGAGCCCGTAGCAGAAGCAGTTCGCAAGTGCCGGTCGGCCGCTACCTGAATTTTCGTTTAAGAATTGAATAATCTTGAAGTCTTCTAAAGCTAAGTACCCCATTGGGGATAATTTTTTCTTGCTCTAACCGATGTCAGAAAAAGTTAACAATCGTCTTGCCTGTGGAAAGCAAATACCTCACAGAGATTTTCATTCTTACTGCGTCACCTGTTTAGGCCCAGACCATGACGTCCCTCGCTGTTGGTTTTTTGCCCTGTTAATGCCTGAACCATTCGTCGGGCTCTCTTTGTAGCTAAATTCTTTCTCTCTCGATCTCAGTATTCTGAAATGGCTTCGGTAAGCCATCCGACTACTGATATTCTGAAAAAAACGTAAGGATAAAGACATGGACCGCATAGGTCCAAAACCGCCGACGATGCTTCCGTTAAGCTAGTCGCCAGTCTACCGGTACTCAATGAGACGCTTTTGCAGCCCCTAATGCCTGCTTCAGTGGATTCACAGGCCTCTACTGAGACCCATTCGGAGTGCGGTATGCCACAAGACGCTTCTTCGACTATGGAACCTGCGGATGTCTCTACCTTCGATGGGTCCGGAGCCGCTGTGCAGGCACCGACTTCTGAGGCAGTTCTTCGCTCTACAGATGTTCGAATCAAACCGACAACTTCCTTTCTAACCAAAACTACCAAGTTTCTTAGGCCCAGAGCATGCACTATGCCTAGATAAACGACCAAAAGGCATGCTCATGCTCCCATACCACAAAAACAAATGCTTAGAATGGCTGAAGACCTTATTACGCTGATTAGGGGAAGTCACCCTTCCCCTGCAAAGAGACAAAAACCCAGTCCCCTTCAGCTTCTACAGACCAGGAGTCCGATGACTCTAAGATTTCTGATTATGAAGACATGCCCTTATCTGCCTATGAGGATTCAGATGCAGAGAAATTCATTCCCTCTGCCTCCCCTCCAGAGGGTTTTTCCTTTGGTGAAACCTTGCATACTTTGAGAGGATTTCCATTGAGAATGCCGAGACTATCCTCAGTCCAAAAAGAGACTCAGAGAAGAGTTGCCTCAGCACAAACCTCTAGCTATAGCCCCTGTCCTGGATGTTGTGGATGATGTTTTTATGGAATCCAGTCTTACTCCTGACATTTTGCCTCCTGCCCCTAGGAAACCAGACAGGTACTACAGAGTACCTGACGCCCACAAATTTCTTTTCAAAAATCCTACTCTGACCCAGAAATCATTTCCCAGGGGCCTAAAGGAATCAAGGCTACTACAGCCAAGAATCCCACCCCTTCGGACAGGGATTCCAGAGCTCTAGACAGATGGGGTAAGAAGGTATACACCTCTGCAACTCTTGCTATTAGGGCGCATTAAATTGTCAGTTTCACATAGTGAAGTACCAGCAACATATTATGGAACTTATTAAACAAAAAGTGGCAACCTTTTCAGACTGTGCAGAAAATAAAGAATTGCAGAAGCTAATGCCCTCTGCAAGTCAAGTCAGTAAGCATACTTTACAGCGTGGCTTTGATGCCCTAGAAGCATCTTGCAGGGCAGCAGTCACTGGCTCTGTACTGAAAAGACATGCTTGGTTGAAGTAGTCGAATCAAAGTTACTAGACGCTCCTTTGAGTAAGGACTGTTTGTTTGGCACCATAGCAGAAGAGGTTCTTAAAAAGCTAAATCTATGCAGACTGTTAAAGAATTCTTACAAGTGCAGCCTCCTAGATTCAGTAGGTATTGCCCTTCAAAACACTGGTCCTTTCCAGCCCCCCCCCCCAGGCCTTCTCAAACCAGACCCAGGGGAAACAGACCACCCAGACTACAGTCTCAGGGTATGCAGCGAGCTAAGCAATGGAGTGCCCCCACACCTAAAGCAGGGAGTGGTAAGCCACCTCCTTATGGAAAAACTCACAATGACTTCTTTACCCCACTCCCCAGCCCTGCCCAGTTGCTTGTGCCCCTAGGAGGAAAACTTGCACTTCATGCAAACAAACTGGATGTCCATCACTCAAGACCGGTGGGTCCTCAACATTGTATCCCAGGGGTACAAATTTTATTTCCATTCACTGCCGACCCCAAGCAGGTTTCCAGACCTTTCTCCAAACCAGTGGGCAGAGGCTCAAAACCAAGTACTTTCCCTGCTCAATATCAGAGCTAGTCAACTGGTTCCAGTAGAGCAGAGGGGTCAAGGATTCTACTCCAGACTTTTTTCCTGGTACCCAGGAAAGAGGCTCTTGGTGCCCAATGCTGGATCTTTCAGTTCTCAACACCTTCCTAGTGGTACCAATATTCAAAATGCTTACCCTGCAACAGCTTCTTCCTATGTTAGCTAAGGATGCCTGGTTAACCACCCTAGACTTAAAAGAAGCCTATCTGCACATCCCCATAAGGGAGTCATGCAGGGAAGTGTCTACGTTTCAAGTGGCAGGATCTATGCATTATCAGTTCTCTGCATTTCCCTTTGGCTTATCTACTGCACCCAGGGTTTTCACAAAATGCCTGGCTCCAGCCGTTGCATACTGCAGGCAGAGAAATATCCAAATTTACCCGTACTTGGACGACTGCCTGATTTAGGCAGACAGTCAGGAATTGTTGCTGCAGCACCTGACATTTGTAAGAAACCTTCTCACTTCCTTGGGGTACACCATCAAAGAAAAGAAGTCAAAACTGGTACCCAGTCAAAAGATTGTATTCCTGGGAGCAAGCTTTGGAACAACTTCCCAGATGGCATTCCTAACTTCAGAAAAACAAGTCTGACAAACTACTTCAAACAAATGGCCACCAGAACTCCGCTATCTGCAAGAAAAATACTGCAAGCCCTAGGGTTCATGGCCTCATGCATACTGCTAATTCCATATGCAAGACTGCATATGGGGAAACTTCAATGGTACTTAAAAAGCCGTTGGTGCCAGCATTCGCAGGACCTGGAAACAGTCATTCCTATCATACCATGTCGAAGGACAGAGTTCCTTTGGTGGGCAGAAGCATGCAACCACAACAAGGGACTGCCATTTTCTCAACTCCACGCCACCCAGACCCTTACCGCAGACTCATCAGACTATGTCTGGGGGGCTCGCATGGATGGCAGATGTATTCAGGACCACTGGAGCCAAAGTCAAATTCATCTGCACATCAACCAAAAAGAAGATGCCAGCTGTACAGAATGCCCTGACAGCTTTCAGATCCCTACTCTTTCCAGGACAACTGCTAATAAAAACAGACAACACCACAGTCATGTGGTACATCAACAAGAAGGGGGAGAACACATTCCTACCCACTCTGCAGGTTAGCCATGGCCCTGTGGAACACGGCCTTGGACATTAAAGTCCATGTACAAGCTCCATTCCTGCCAGGCAAACAAAACTCTCTGGCAGATGACTTGAGCAGAAACCTCCTAGACCCATACAAGTGGAAACTGGAGCCTGGCACCTTCAAACTTCTGATTGAGAAATGGGGGACCCCAGAGGTGGATCTCTTTGCCTCCTCCTACAACCAACAGCTCAGCAAATTCTGCACCAAGAATCCTCACAGCAAGGCCTAGAAAGTGGATGCCCTATCCTTTCCATGGGAAAAGCTTTTTATCTATGCTTTTCCTCCTCTGCCCCTTCTCTCAAGAGTATTACTCAAGATAAAGCAGGACAGGCTAAGGACAATTCTGATTGTCCCGGACTGACCACGCCAGTACTGGTATCCACTCCTGAGCAGCCTGACTCTGGTGCCACCCTGGCACCTACACCAGACCCCAACCCTGCTCTCTCAGTAGGAGGGGCAGATTTTGCACCCACAACTGCAAACCCTGAATCTTGCAGCCTGGCTTATTCCTTGAATTCTCCACCAGCAACCCTAAGCAAACAGGTGCTGGACGTCATTCTTGAAGCCAGAAGACCCAGTACACGAAAAGCATATGCTGATAAGTGGAAAAGGTTCTGCTCATGTATTCAGTCCAAAGGAAAGGACGCAACTCTGCCCTCCCTGCCTCTAATCCTGGATTACTTAGCAGATTTACTCTACAAAGGAATGTCCTTCTCCTCCATTAAGATACATGCTTCAGCTATTTCTGCTCATTACAACACTGAGCCACCTCTCTTCTTGCATTCTGTGATCAAACAGTTCCTGAGAGGGGCAGACAACTTAAGGCCACCAAGGAGAGCACCCACACCTGCTTGTGACCTTAAACTTTGTACTGGAAAAGCTCATGCTTCCCCCTTTTGAACCTGCTGCATCAGCAGAGTTAAAATTTCTCTCTTGGAAAACAGCTTTGCCTCTAGCCATCACTTCAGCTAGAAGAGTGTCTGAGCTGCAATAACTGATGGCTGTGGAACCCTTCCATGCTGACAGGGTTTCCCTCAGGACTAACCCTTATTTTATGCCTAAGGTGGTGTCCAGTGTGTCTCTCAACCAATCCATCCATTTACCAACCTTCTTCCCCAATCCTCAAAATAAAGGGGAAAGGATCCTGCACTTGGACATGCATAGAAGTTCAGATTCTACCTTGATAGGACTAGGCCCTTCAGAAAATCTGACCAGTTATTAGTCAGCTTCGCAACAGGGGCAGAGGGCAAGGCCATTTCAAAACAAACAATTTCCAAATGGATAACACACTGCATCCATTTCTGCTACAAACACCATGGGAAACCAACCCCTTGGTGGTCAGAACACATTCGACTAGGGCAACATCTACCTCTACAGCATTTCACAGAGGAGTCCCTACCAGAGACATCCTGGAAGCTGCTACTTGGAGTTCATTACACACTTTTCACCAAGCATTACCAACTGCTCATCTTTTCCAATTCCAGGGCAGGTTTTGCTACTGCAGTCCTGCAAGGCATACTAGCCAGCCCTAACTCTTCTTGACTGCCTCCACTCTTCTTCAGCTTTGGGAATCCTCCCAAGTGTAATGACAGCAGCAGTGAAACACAAATAACATAGTACAGTTGTATACACTTACCATAAATGTAGATGTTCGAGTGTATTCGCTGTTGTAGTCCTGGTTTCCCTCCCTCCAGCCCCTTGCTTTCTATCTCTCTCTTTCTCTCTCTTCTCTATGCCTATTACTCACCCCTTTTGGGGTTTTGGTATCGGTATTTACTTTTTACTGGTGGTGGTTCCCCCCACCATAATCTAGCTCCCTGTTTGGGGGGCTCCTGACATCTGGGGCAAGAAAAACTGATGTAATGGTGTCGGCTGCGTGTTTTTATAACCCTGACGACCTGAATCAGTCCTGGTGCAACAGCATCCGACACAGAAATACAAAGTCTCTGGTATTAGGGTCGGCTGAGGGCTACCTGCAGGCAGGATAACCCAAGTGTGATGACTGCAACACTGAATACACTCGACCATCTACATTTATAGTAAGTGTACACAACTGTACTTTCTTTGCCCTGACCCCCCACTGGGAGAATCACCAAAAGACCTTCTCCACAATTGCCCCCCAGTCTCCTCTATGCTTATTCCCCAACTCCTCTAATCCCCAAGTTTCTCCAGAAAGCATCTCAGTTGCAGAGCACAGTCCTCCTCATTGCACCTTGTTGGCCTTGTTGGATTTTATTCCCCTTTCTTTGGCCTCATCTAGTTTGCCAACTATGGATTCTGGATCCAATTCCAGACCTCCTGTCTCACCTGACAGGCATGATTCACCTGGACATTTCAGGCCTAAAGCTGACCACATGGTTTCTCTACTTCCATTGATAGCCAGACAAGCCATGTTATCTTCCCCTGTACATCACATTCTTTTGTTTTTCCATAAAGCTTCCTCTAGGAAAATTTACAGAAGTAAATGGAAAAGATTTGCTTTTTGGGCACAACAAAGAGACATTGATCCTTTTTCAGTGTCAGTACTTAAAGTTCTTGAGTTTTTGTATAGTTTTTATTAAAGGGGCTAGCTCCTTGACTGTAACTAAGTGCCATCTCAAATTTTTTCACAGGAGTAAATAATCTTTCCTTGGCTTCTTCAAAACTTTGTAAAGCCTTTAGAGGAATCTTTCTTCTTAGATCCCCTTTTAAAGGTCCAACTCCACCATGGGATTTGAATTTAGTTTTTCAAGCTTTAACTCAACCTCCATTTGAACTATCAGCAAAGTGTAAGCTAAAACTTTAACCTGGAAAACTACCTTTTTAGTAGCTATAACCTGTGCTCGAAGAGTCTCTGATCTTCAAGCCCCCCTTGTTTAATTTTCCATAAAGTTAGGGTAGTGTTCGAAACAACCCATCCTTTTTTCTAAAGGTGGTGACGGAATCCAGCATCAATCAGTCAGTCTTCAAGTTTTCTTTCCAAATTTCACAAGCAAAGGAGAATAGTTGTTACATTTGTTGCTTCTATTTGCATAGAACAGAAAATTTAACAAAATACGATCAATTATTTGTCTCGTTTGTGGAATCAAAACTGGACAAACCAGTTACCAAAGTAACTTTAACCAAATAGATAACTGATTGCATTTCCCTTGTCTGTAACAAATTGGGTTTATCTTTGTTAAAACCTTTTACGAGCCCACTCAACCAGGTCTATGGCAACTTCATCAGATCTGATGTCCATTTCACTATGCATCACGAATGGGTCTTCAGATCAGACTCGCCCAGTTCTTCCAGCTACATACGATCTGAGCCCCAAACACCTCTCACACCCATGATACCTCACTCCTTTCCAACCCTCTGGTCTTGTTTGCCGCCTTCCAGCACAGATGTGATTTCCAATCCTCTTACAAGATAAGTGAAGTTTTTCTTCTTTTTTCAGGAAATTTTTCTCATAGCACTTTGGTAGCTCTTTAGTAGTTTCCTCTGTACTTCTGCTACCTCCCCTCCTGCGTTAAACTTTTCTGTTAGTCGTCGCTGGTGTTGGGTTTTCTTCTCACGCTTTCTTCTAAACCCTTCTAACCCATTAATCTCTTTTTTTTCTTTACTTTCCTATTTAAAAAAGTATCTTTGAGTTAGCTTAGAGTTATAGTGGTGGTGGCTTGTAGACTTGTGCAGGTGTGAATGGCATGTGTGCGTGCGCGAGCATGTCTGACAAGCCAGAAAAATCCTCTGGTTTTAAGTGGTGTTTCTCTTGTGGGCATAATATTTCCCACTCTGATGCCCACAAGAGGTGAGTATTTTGCTTGGGTCTGAGGCACTTGGAGATGCCATGTGGCATCTGCTCAGCCTTCAGCCCCCCAGGCACTCACAGACTGGAGAAACAAGCTAATTCTACGAGGTCTTTTTCCAGCTTCTGGAGCCCAGACCCCCATAGCTAAGAAGTGTGCCCCTAGTGTTTCTCAGGTGTCCATGTCTTTTGCGTCCAAGAAGAGATGGAGACTCTCGGATCCTTCTGGTTCTTATTTCTCTCTGGATCCGAGAGGGCCCTCTGGTCTGACAGAGCCTCCCTTGACTGTGTCATCTTGGCCGGATCCTCGGATCTCGGGTACAAGCACCCTGTCGGAGCTAGTGGAACCTATCCAGATCCACAGCTCTTCCTCTTTGGAGCGTACCCCTAGTCAGGATTGCCAAGATCAGAGATCTCAGAGCCATACTCCAAGATGGAGTAAATCCCCTTCTCTGATCCAGACTGTCCAGCCCACCGTCTGGCCGGCTAGGTCCACTTGCTCATTCGTATCCTTCAGATCTTCTTGGCTGCCCTACTCCAATATGGATTGGATGATGAGAAATTTCCTCAAAGCCCATATCCAGCTGGGGATTTTGCCTTCTCTGACCCATGCTGGATCCACGAGAGGTCTGACCCCCATACGACAGCCTCCTTCTCCAATCCGATCTTCTGTTTCAGAGCCGCAGGGCCTGGCTCTCCTGAGTGGACCTGTGTCAGAGCAAGGAATAGCTTTTTCCTCGACCCCAACAGTGTCACAGACCAGCTTGGCCCCTCTTCTTTCCGAACCTGTGTCCTGGGCTCAAGAGGTTGGCACGGAGTCCTCAGGGTTGGTGTCCGCTCCAATTATTTCAGCGCCGTCTCTTCCCCTGGAGACGTTGGCCTACGACAGCTCAGGGCTGGTGCCTTCTGGAGTTATCGGAACTGGGATGACCTCATCTTTCTCTCCCTTGGTGTTCTCAGCCACTGAGGTAGGGGGACAGATCCTCTTTGCATTGTCAGCCTTCCAGGTGGCATAGAGGGCATTCTTTACTCTAGAGATCTCGTCCCTCCTCCACCAGATCCTACCCAGTCCTCTGCGAATCTGGGCTTTGCTTCCATTCATCAGATCCATGGTCAGCCCCTGTCGGAAGGCCTTCAGCAAGGGATCCCACTGTCCTCAGAGTTCTTCCCTGAATACCCAACGGAGGAGACTCACCTTGGAGTCTTTGACAGAGGACACAGATTTTGACAGACAAAAGGGAAGGCCCCGTTCTCCTCCCGACGATATTTTCTTCGGGGGATATCCTAGAAATTCTGAAGCAAAAGGGTGGATGGTCTTCCAAACCCTCTTCCTCAGAGGGGTCAGTGTTTCTGAGGCCTTTCGGGACAGGCCCATCAACATCCTGGTTGACCCCACTGGCAGACTAACTCATTGACCTTATCACCCTCTGGGTTTGGAAGGAGCCTGACACGATGAAACCATTTCCCAAACGTGCAGTAAGTATCTTGGCCCACCCAATGACTGCCCCTTTTGGAGTAAAGGTGTTCCAGTTGATGCTGTTGTGGTGTTGGCAGCCACCAGAAAGGTGCTAGCAGAACAGAGCTTCACTGTTCACCCCCAAACAAGGAGTGTCAGGCTTTGGACAGGCATGGGAAGCACGTGTATGCCTCAGCCACTTTCTTGCTGAGAGCATTGAATTACTTGGCACATTTCACATGCCTTCAGAGAGACTTGATTAAGGAAATCTGCATCTCTCTGTCGCAGTCACTGTCTGAGGAAGATTATAAAAAGGTTTCTCAGCTGACCACTATGTCCTGTATTGGTAATTCCTTGATGAGGTTAATTTCTCATGCTGTGGAAGGTACCTCACGAGCAGCTGGTTCAGGCATAGCCATTAGGAGACATGCCAGAACCCTTTAAGGCATTGTTCATTAATGCCCCTTTTGATGGCTCCTGTTTGTTTGGAGCTTTAGTTAAAGAAACCCTTACCCACAGTAAACAGGAAGGCAAGACAATATCTGCTGTAGGGATCAAGTTTTCTTCCCCCAGTGGACCTTCTGTAGGAACCAAGGGAGCGGGAAGAAGATGTGGTTTTATAAATCCCAAGGGTCCTT
Source organism: Protopterus annectens (assembly GCF_019279795.1). Classification (NCBI taxonomy): domain Eukaryota; kingdom Metazoa; phylum Chordata; order Ceratodontiformes; family Protopteridae; genus Protopterus; species Protopterus annectens. The sequence continues at coordinate 667,106,483 of NC_056751.1, read as the reverse complement.
TCCTGACTGAAAGGATCAATCCTGTTCTCAAGGCATAGAGTTGGGGGGGGGTTTCAATGGCAGGCACCATCCCAAAGGGAGAGGGGATCTGCAGAATCAGGACTTCAGGGAACCTTTTTTCTGACGGGCCCTTCCAGTGCTCCTGAAGTGCTGCCTGGCTGTCATATTCTGGAGGCAGTCGGGGACAGACTTTCTTTATATCCAGAAGCATGGACAAACATAAGAAACGAAGCCTGGGTGTTAAGTTTAATTTCCAGAAGTTATTATATTCCCTTTCTCCTCCCAGTTCTGACAAGTGTCTCCCCGATGTCCTACCCAGTCAGAGAGAGAGTGTCCTTCTATAAGTTCAAAAACTTCTAAACAAAAAGAGTCATCCAGCAGGTCCCTGCGGAATTTGCGCTTCTTTTTGGTGCCAGAGAAGACAAGGGACCTTCGACCCATCTTGGATCGGAGTCGTCTGAGTTTATTCATAAAGAAGCCAAAGTTTTGCATGGTGACTGTGCAGTCCATTCTGCCGGTGCTGCGCAAGGACAACTGGATGTGTTGTCTGGATCTCCAGGACACTTACTACCATATCAAAATAGACAGGTGCTCCAGGAGATTTCTGCATGTCCGGCTGGGGGCCAGTCATTATTGGTTCAGACCACTGCTCTTTGGTCTCACTATCACCCCACAGGTGTTCAGCAAATGCATGGCAGTTGTTGCAGCTCATCTCAGACTGTAAAGATTCCAGGTGTTTCCTTGCCTGGACAATTGGCTCCTTAGGGCACCCACAAGGCATAAACTACTACAAGCTTATCCAGTTCATGTTACGTCTGTTTCACCACTTGGATATCGCAGTAAATTTGACAAAATCCAAACTGACTCCAGTACAGGAGATGGTTCATACGAACACAGCTGAACACAGTAACAGAAGTAGCAGCCCTTCCATCTCAAATGATCTTCTCCCTGAGACAGCAGTTTCATGTCTTATTAGACACTCCCAATCCACCAGCTCGACTAGTCCTCATGGCCCTGGGATCCATGTCAGCTGCCATTCTATTGGTACCCCTGGCCAGGTTCTTTATGTGGATTTTTCAGTGGACCCTAGTGGTGCAGTGGTCAGTTTGGTTTAATCCCCTGACGGCTCTAGATAGGCTCAGTCTGATTTGCAGGCGCCAACTGCAATGGTGGACATTAATGGACAATCTCATCTAGGAAGGCCATTCATTCTACCTTCCCTGTCCGCCTCGCTGACCACGGACGCTTCCCTGTTGTAGTGAGGGGTTGGGGGCATTTCCAGGGAAGAATGGTTCAAGGCACATGGTGCACTATAGAGACCAAGTTGCACATAAATGTTCTGGAGATGCGGACAGTACTCCTCTCGTTGCAAGCCTTTCAGGACTGCCTTTCTCTGGGAATGATTGCAATTATGATGTATGAAATGTCGGTGGTTTGGTACATCAACAAGCAGGGCGGAACCCCTTCGTACCCACTGTCCAGGTTGGCCATAAGGGTTTGGGAATGGGCGATTTCTTCAGACAGCTTTCTTATTGCAACACACATCCCAGGGAAATCCAGCATTCTTGTGGGCAGACTCAGCAGGTCGATACTGAGTACCCACAAGTGGTCCCTGAACCAATCGGTAGCGGAGCAGATTCAGCTGTTTGGTTCAGTGTTGCTGTGACATCTCTGCCTCTCCTCTAAACAGCAAATGCAGCAGGTACTTTGCTCTGATCCCAACTTTTGGGGGAGTTGCCCAGGGATGCTTTAGTCCACAATTGACCCTCAGGTCTCCTCTGTGTTTATCCACCTATATACCCCTGATACCCAAAGTTCTTCAGAAAGCCCACAGGTGAAAGACCATTTTAATCCTCATTGTCCCTTATTGGCCTCACCAGGTATGGTTCCCCTTCCTGTGGTTTCATTGCAAGTATCTTTCATGGGTACTGGATCCCAAACAGGATCTGATATCTCTCCCTTTGGAACGTCCGTCCCCCAGTCTACGATCCCTCAAACTAACACCTTGGTTTCTCCACTTCCAGTAATTTTACAAGAGTCTAGGCTAGCTTCCCCTGTCCATGAAATCATTCTTGCTTCTCAAAAGTCCTCCACCGGGAAAGTGTATTGTAACAAGTGGAAGAGATTTTTCTGTTTAGTCTTCACAGAGAAATGTTGACCGTTTTTCTGCTTCTGTCCCTGACGTTTTGCTGTTTCTTGCTTCACTATTTCAGTGGAATTAGTTTTACCACCATCAAGTTGCAACTTGCTGCTGTCTCCAACTGTCTGCTGGCTGATGTGACTTAAAATTCTTGTCGTGGAAGACCGCCTTTTTTCTTGTGGCCATTACTTTGGCCAGAAGGGTATCATAATTGCAAGCTCTGTCTTCTTGACCTCCTTATATCTCATTCTTCCAAGATAGAGTTTCGCTTACAATGAACCCATCCTTCATTCTGAAAGCAGCTTTTGAGTCAAATGTTAGTTCTTTCCTAATCACTCCAGTAAGGGTGAGTACATTATATACTGTGGATGTGCATAGACATAGAAATAGAGATAACAGGAAGTTAGACCAACAGTTCATTGCCTTTTCTCCAAACAGGGTAGGTTAGGCAGTTTCTAAAGTTACCTTAGTGGAATGGATTGTGCATTGTGTTGCTACAGCTTATGCTGAGCAAGGAAAACAACTTCCCTATCTAGTGAGAACCCATTCTTACCAGGTCCATGTCTACTTCATCCAATGAGAGTCCATTCTGCCAGGTCCATGTCTACTTCATCTGCCTTTTCTGCAAGAACCTCTATTGATGAAATTTGCACTGGAGCTACTTGGTCCACAGCTCACACTTTGTATCTCACTACAAGCTGGACATTGTTTCTAGGAACAGAGCAGCCTTTGGTTCCACGGTGCTCAGGCATATCCTTCCATAGGGTCCTCCCAGGGTTTTATGTTGCTGGGGACTCTGACCCATTCATGATGCATAGTGAAATGGACAGCATCAGATTAGAAGTTATGTACTTACCATAACTTGACATCTGTGTTGTCATAGTTCACTATGCATCACATCCTACCCTCCTTCCCCCTTTCTTTTACAGCTGAGAGTGCTATGGAGGGTGAGGGAACCCACTGGTTCCTACCTGGGTTCCTGTTGGCCGTTTTCTGATCTATGTATCTCTCTCATGTTTTTTTAGATACACTTCAGGAAGGGGCAGCAAACTTGATCTGAGGGTTTGAAAGGCTGGAGGTATCATGGTAGTGGGAGGAGTTTGAGGCTTGGATCTTATGTAGCTGGGAGAATTGGTTGAGTCAGATCAGAGGATGGATCCAAAGACCCAGTCGTGATGCATAGTGAAATAGGACAACACAGATGCCAAGTTATGGTAAGTACATAACTATTTTTTTTATCCAGATCTTCCATGGACGATATCTGTGCGGCTGCAACTTGGGCTAATTCTCATACCTTTATTAGTTGTTACTAATTGGATTTGGTCTCAAGGGGAAAAGCAGCCTTTGGCTCAACAGTGCTTGGGAATATCCTTCCTTAGAGTCTCCCACTATCTGGGGACTTCCCACTTGTTGAGGAATGAATGGCACTTGACAACATCAGATAAAGAAGTTATGTACTCACCATAGTGTTCCTTCTGTGTTGTCCATTTTCATAGTTCCTCAACTCCTCTTCCTCCAGCCCCCTACCATTTTGTTTGTGACTTCTGAAAGAACAAGAAGATACTAAGGGAACCAGTGATGTTCTTCGTGTTTCACTGTTGCAGTCATCACACTTGGGTTATTTGCCTGCAGGTAGCCCTCAGTCGGCCCGAATACCAGAAACTTTGTATTTCTGCGTCAGTTGCTGCCGCTTCAGGACTGACGTCACATCATCAGGGGTATAAAAATGGGCAGCCGACGCCATTACATCAGTCTTTCTTGCCGAGGAGCCCGAAGCAGAAGCAGTTCGCACGAGTGCTAGTCGACTGCTACCTGAGTTTTCGTTCCCGAATTGAATCATCCTGAAGTCTTCTAAAGCCAAGTACCGTGTTGGGGATCCTTTTTTCTTGCTCTAACCGATGTCAGAAAAAGTTAACAATTGTCTCGCCTGTGGAAAGCATATACCACACTGAGATTTCCATTCTTACTGCGTCATCTGTTTAGGCCCAGACCCCGAAGTACCTCGCAGTCGGTTTTGTGCTTTGTTCAACGCCCGAACTATTCGTCGGGCCCTTATTGTCGCTAAATACTTTTGCTCTCGATCTCCGTATTCAGAAATAGCTTCGGTAAGCCATCCGACTACCGATCTTCTAAAAAAATGTAAGGATAAAGACAGAGACAAGAACGCACAGGTCCAAAACTGCCATCGATGCTTCCATTAAGGTAGTCGACAGTTCACCGGTACTCAGCGAGGAGCTTTTGCAGCCCCTGATGCCCACGTCTATGGATTCGCAGGCCTCTACTGAGAACTATTCGGAGTCCGGTATGCCATGAGATGCTTCTTCGACTATGGAACCTGTGGATGTGTCTACTTTGGATGGGTCCGGAACCGCTGTGCAGGCACTGGCTTCTGTGGGTGTATTCAGACCTTCTGATGTTCGTATTAAACTGACTAATTCGTTTTTGACTAAAACTACTGAATTTCTCAGGCCCAGAGTTTGCACTACGCCTAGGAAACTGATGACCCAAGCGCATTCTCAAGCTCCCATGCCTCAAAAACAAATGCTTAGAATGGCTGAGACCTTATTACTTTAATTAGGGGAAGCCAGCCTTTCCCCTCTTAAAAGACAAAGAATTGATTTTCCTTCTGATTCTACAGACCATGATTCTGATGACTCTGACCCCTCTGATTACCAGGACATGCCCTTATCCTCCTATGAGGATTCAAATGCAGAGGATTCCTTTCCCTCTGCATCCCCCCCCCCCCCTCCAGAGGACTTTTCTTTCAGTGAAACCTTGCATACCCTAAGAGAGCATTTCCGCTGGGAATGCCAGGACTACTCTCAGTCCAAAAAGAGACTCGGGGAATTTTTAGACTTGCCTCAGCACAGGCCTCTAGCCATAATCCCTGTCCGGGATATTTTAGATGATGTCTTCATGGAAAATCCTACTGTGGACCCAGAGTCCATTTTCCAGGGACCTAAAGGTATTAAGACTACTACAGCCAAAAACCCTACCTCTTCGGACAGGGATTATAGGGCTTTAGACAGATGGGGTAAAAAGGTATATACCTCTGCAACTCTTGCCATCAGGGCTTTAAATTGCCAGTTTCACATGTTGAAGTACCAGCAGCTTATTATGGAATTAATTAAACAAGAAATGTTGTTGATTCCCAATTGTGCAGAAAATAAAGACTTACAGGAGTTAATACATTCTGCAAAGCAAGTTGGTAAACGATACTTTGCCGTGTTGTTTTGATGCCTTAGAAGCATCTTGCAGGGCTGCTGTCACTGGGTCTGTCCTGAGAAGGCATGCTTGGCTGAAGGAACAAATCTTGCCAGACCATGTCAAAGCAAAATTACTAGATGCTCCATTAAACCAAGAATATTTGTTTGGCACAAAAGCAGAAGAAGTTCTTAAAAAAGTGGAGGAAAAAGTTAAAGCTATGCAAACTGTTAAAGATTTCTTACAGGTACAGACACCTAGATTCAGTATGCATTGGCCTTCAAAAAACTGGTCCTTTCCTGTCCCTCCCAGGCCTTCTCAGTCCAAACCCAGGGGCAACGGACCACAAAGACTACAGTCTCAGGGTATGCACAGATCTAAACAATGGAGTGCTCCCACCTCAAAAACAGGGAGTGGTAAGCCACCGTCTTGTGGAAAAAGTTCACAATGACTTGCCCTTCATCCTTCCCAGCCATGCCCAAGTACTTGCACCCCTAGGAGGAAAACTCGCCCTGCATGCAAAAAACTGGGAAAACATTACCCAGGTCCGATTGGTCTTAAACATTGTATCCCAGGGATACAGATTCTACTTCCACTCACTGCCAATCCCAAGCGGATTGCCAGACCTTCCTCCAAACCACTGGGCAGAGGCCCAAAAGCAACTACTTTCTCTTAGTATCGGGGCTATTCAACCTGTTCCAACAGAGCAAAGGGGACAGGGTTTCTACTCCAGACTGTTTCTAGTGCCCAGAAAAGAGAACTCCTGGTGCCCTATTCTGGATCTGTCAATTCTCAACACCTTCCTGGTGGTACCAAAGTTCAGAATGCTTACACTGCAACAGCTGCTTCCTGTGCTAGCCAAGGACTCTTGGCTGGTCACCGTAGACTTAAAAGAAGCTTTTCTGCACATCCCCATAAGGGGATCTTTCAGGACGTAGCTACATTTCAGGGCAGGCTTTATGCACCATCAGTTCTCTGCACTTCCCTTTGGCTTATCTACTGTGCCCAGGGTATTCACAAAGTCCCTGGCTGCAGCCATTGCATACTGCAGGCAGAGAAACATTCAAATTTACCCATACGTGGATGAGTGCCTGATTCAGGCGGACAGTCAAGAATTGCTATTTCAGCACCTGACATTTGTAAAGAGATTTCTAACTTTCTTGGGGTATACCATCAACGAAAATAAATTACATCTGGTACCCAGCCAAAAAATTGTATTCCTGGGAGCAAGCTTGAACACAATTTTCCAGATGGCATTCCTCACTCCAGAAAAGCAGGTTAATCTGACAAAATTACTTCAAACTACTGGCCACCCAAACCCAGCCATCTGCAAGAAAAATACTGCAAGCCCTAGGGTTCATGACCTCATGCATTCTCCTAATTCCATATGCAAGACTGCATATGAGGAAACTTCAGTGGTACTTAAAAAGTCTGTGGTGTCAACATTCTCAGGACCTTAAAACAGTGATTCCTATCATTCCTTGCCCTAAGGACAGAGTTCCTTTGGTGGGCAGAGGTCTGCAACCACAACAAGGGACTCCCTTTCACTCAACCCTCCGCTGGCCAAACCCAGACAACAGATGCATCAGACTATGCATGGAGGACTCACATGGCAGGCAGATGCATTCAAGGCAAATGGAGCCCAGCACAAATGCGCTTGCATATCAGTCAAAAAGAAATGTTAGCTGTACAGAATGCACTGACAGCCTTCAAATACCTTATCCTTCCAGGACAAGTCTTGATAAAGACAGACAACACCACAGTTATGTGGTACATAAACAAGCAGGGGGTAACTCATTCCTACCTGCTCTGCAGATTAGCCATGGCCCTGTGGAACACAGCCTTGAGCAAACAAGTGCACCTGCAATCTCAATTCCTGCCAGGCAATCAAAATTCACTGGCAGACGACTTAAGAAGAAATCTAATGGACCCACACGAGTGGAAACTGGAACCCAACTCATTCAAGCTTCTAATCCACAGGTGGGGGACAGCAGAGGTGGACCTCTTTGCTTCCCCCCAAATCCATCAATTGAGCAAATTTTGCACCAGAACTCCACACAGACAAGCATGGAAAGTGGATGCCCTATCCTTTACATGGGAAAACCTCTCAATCTATGCCTTTCCCCCTCTGCCCCTTCTCTCGAAAGTACTACTCAAGATCAAACAGGACAGGCCAAGGACAGTCCTTATTGCACCAGACTGGCCACGCCAGCACTGGTACCCACTTTTACACAGTCTGACAACAGTGCCACCTTGGCACCTGCATCAGACCCTCTCTGCTCTCCCAGCAGGAGGGCCAGATTTTGCATCCTCAGCTGCAAACCCTGAACTCTGCAGCCTGGCTTATTCCCTGAATATATCACCAGCAGCCCTCAGCAAACAGGTGCTGGATGTCATCCTCGAGGCCAGGAGGCTTAGTACTAGAAAATCCTATTCAGAAAAGTGGAAAAGATACTGTACTTGGAGCCATTCTCAGGGAAAGGACACAGCTGTGCCCACCTTACCTCAAATCCTAGATTATCTAGCAGAGCTGCTCAACAAAGGCCTATCCTTCTCATCAATTAAGATTCATGCCTCTGCCATCTCAGCTCATTACAATACTGAGTCACCCCTCTTCTCTCACCCTCTGGTCAAACATTTCCTGAGAGGAGCTAACAATTTAAGACCCCCAAGGAGAGCTCCCACTCCTGCCTGGGACCTTAACTTTGTTCTAGAGAAGCTCACGCTTCCCCCTTTTGAGCCTGCTGCTACAGCAGAGTTAATATTCCTGTCTTGGAAAACTGCCTTACTTCTAGCCATCACTTCAGCAAGAAGAGTGTCTGAGTTACAGACCCTTATGGCTGTGGAACCCTTCATGATCTTCCATGCGGACAGGGTTTCCCTCAGGAATAACCTATCATTTATGCCCAAGGTGGTATCCAGTCTGGCTTTAAACCAATCCATCCATTTACCAACCTTTTTTCCTAATCCTCAGATTAAAGGGGAAAGGATCCTGCACTCCCTGGATGTGCACAGACAGCTTAGTTCTACCTTGATAAGACTAAACCTTTCAGAAAATCTGACCAGCTGCTAGTCAGCTTTGCTACAGGGGCAGACGGCAAGGCCATTTCAAAGCAAACCATCTCCAAATGGATAGCACATTGCATCCATTTGTGCTACAAACACCATGAAAACCTACTCCACAGGGGATCAGAACCCATTCCACTAGGGCTACCTCAGCCGCTACAGCATTCCTCAGACGAGTCATTACCAGGGACATCCTGGAGGCTGCAACCTGGAGTTCAGTACACACCTTCACCAAGCATTACCACTTACCTGTCTTTTCTAAATCCAGAGCTGGATTTGCCACAGCAGTCTTACAAGGCCTGCTAGCAGCCCTAACACTTCTTGATTGCCTCCACCCTTCCTCAGCTTTGGGAATCAACCCAAATGTGATGACTGCAACAGTGAATCACGAAGAACATAGTACAGTTGAACATCTACATTTATGGTAAGTATACACAAGTGTATTCACTGTTGCAGTCCTGGATGTTCTTCTTGTTTCACTGTTAGTCATCACATTTGAGTTATCTGCTTGCAGCAGCCCTCAGTCGGCCTGATTATCAAAGTCTTGGGTCCTGCGTCGGTTGCTGTCTCATCCTCCATGACATCAGGTAGTCAGGGGTATAAAGCATGCAGCCGATGCCAACACACCAGTCTTTCTTGCCATGCAGTGCCCGAAGCAGAAGCAGTTCGCAAGTGCCAGTCGGCCGACTCCTGAAATTTTCGTTTTCGAGTTTCAGATCCGAAGTCTTCAACTAAGCTAAGTTCTCCATTGGAGATCCTTTTTCTTGCTCTAAACCGATGTCAGTAAAAGTGAACAATTGTAGTTCTTGTGGAAAGCAAATACCTCATAAAGATTTTCATTTGTACTGCATTCCTTGCTTAGGCCCAGACCACGATGTACCTCGCTGTCGGTTTTGTGCCTTATTCAAACCTCGTACTACTCGTAGTCGTTTTATTTACGCATCTAAATATTTTGGTACTTGGTTCAATTATCCAGAAATGCTTTCGGTAAGCCACCCGACTACTGACATTCTGAAAAAAACGCAAAGATAAAGACAGACAGACTGCATATGTCCTAAGCTAGTCGACAGTTCGCCAGTACTCAGTGAGGTGCTTTTGCAGCCTCTGATACCCGGTACTTCAGATTCGCAGGCCTCTACTGAGACCCATTCAGAGTCCGGTATGTCTCGAGATGCTTCTTCGACTGTGCAACCTGTTGATATCTCTACCTTGGATGGGTCCGGAGCCGCAGTGCAGGCACCGGCTTCTGAGGGTGTATTAAGGCCTACTGACTTGCATATTAAACCAATGCCATCTTCTTCTTTAAGGCCTGAAATTCGAACAACGCCTAGAAAGCCGATGCCCAGACTGCATGGTCAGGCCCCTATGCCTAAAAAGCAAAGTATAAGAAGGACCTTCTTACTCTAATCAGGGGAAGCCACCCTTCCCCCTCTAAGAGACCTAGGACTGATTTTCCTTCTGATTTTTCTGATCAGGATTCTGAAATTTCTGATGTTCGTTGTGTTTCACTGTTGCAGTCATTACTCTTGGGTTATCCTGCTGGCAGGCTACCTTCAGTCGGCTAGAATTCCAAAGTCTAGGTCCGGCGTCGGTTGCTGTCGCCTCTTCCCTGACGTCAGTGCGCCAGGGGTATAAAAGATGCAGCCGACGCCATTTTCTTCAGTCTTTCTTGCCGCGCGGTGCCCGAAACAAAAGCAGTTCGCAAGTGCCGGTCAGCCGACTCCTGAGATTTTCAAATCCGAATTTCAGAACCGAAGTCTTCATTAAAGCTAAGTACCCCATTGGGGAAACTTTTTTCTTGCTCCAGACTGATGTCAGAAAAAGTTAACAATTGTATTTCTTGTGGGAAGCAAATACCTTATAAGGATTTTCATTCTTACTGTATTCCTTGCCTAGGCCCTGATAACAATGTTGCTAGCTGTCAGTTTTGTGCTCGATTTAACAAACGCACTATTTAGCGTCGGTTCGATTTTGCATTTCATTACTTTGGCCGAAGATTTAATTGTATAATGCCGTCGGACCAGCCAACAACCGGAGTTTACAAAAAACGCAAGGACAAGGAAAAGGATAGGCATCCGAGGTCCAAAACCGACGACGAAGCCTCTGCTAGGCCATTCGCCGGTTCTCAGTGAGGCGCTTTCACAGCCCCTGGCGCCCGCTACCTCAGAGCCACAGGCCGCTTCCGACTCCCACGTGTAGCTGACTAGGCCTCTGGAAACGCAAGGTATTGGGCACACGGAAATCATTCCCTCAGATGGGTCCAGAGCTGCTGAGCAGGCATCTGCTTCTGAGGGTGTCTTCAGACCTACACAACTATATATTAAGCCATCTTCAGCTTCAAAGACTAAAACAGCTCTAAAGACAAAGAAACAAGTACAGCATTCTCCTACTCAGACTTCCATGCCTAAAAAACAGATGCTCAAAATGGCCGAAGACCTAATTACTTTGATCAGGGGCTCCCATCCCCCTCCTGATAAGAGACCTAGGCAAGAGACAGTGTATGATTCTTCTGATCAGATTTATATTTCCTCTGATTCCTCTTCTGAACAGGATTACTCCATGCTTCCCTATGATGATTCTGATGCTGAAGAATCCGTTCTTTTAGCCTCTCCTCCTGAAGATTATTCTTTTGGGGGAACCCTGCATACCATGAGGGAGCATTTCCACTGGGAAAGCCAAGATTATTCTGAATCTAAGAAAAGGCTCAGAGTCTTTCTGCTACTTCCTTAGCACAGACCCCTTGCTATTCCACCTCTTCTATGGGATTCTACAGCTCCAGACAGATGGGGGGAAAAAAGTCTACACTTCTGCTACCCTGGCTGTAAGGGCTTTAAATTGTCAGTTTCATATGCTTAAATATCAGCAATATTTAATGTCACTGCTTAAACAGAAATTGTTGACAAATACTAAATGTTCAGAGAACAAGGAATTGCAGGATTTATTGCATGCAGCTGAACAAGTGGGAAAGCATACTTTGCAATGTGGTTATGATTCACTAGAGGCCTCTTGCAGGGCCGCTGTTACAGGTTCTGTTATTAGAAGGCATGCTTGGTTAAAGGAACAGAATCTGCCTGATCATGTTAAAGCAAAATTATTAGATGCACCATTACAGCATGATACTTTATTTGGTACTAAAGCAGAAGAGGTGTTGAAAAAAATGGAGGTTAAAGCAAAATCCATGCAGACAGTCGAGGATTTCTTACAGGTACAGCCACCCAGATTTAGCAGGAACTGGCCTTCTAAAAATTGGTCCTTTCCAGTGTCAGACAGACCACAAAGAGGCAGATACAGGCATCCCAGAGGCAGATCTCAGCCCCAAGGCTCATACAGGCCTAAACAATGGGAGAAGACAACTCACAACCTTACAGGAAACAGTCCCAATGACTTTCCTCTACCAGATCCAAGCACTTTTCTTTTGGCAGCCCCCTTAGGGGGGAAAACTAGCACTTTTTTCATCAAATTGGCAAATGGTTACCCAAGACAAATGGGTCCTGAACATAGTGTCCCAAGGCTACAGGTTCCATTTTCACACTCTACCAAGGTCAAAAGATATGCCAGACCTGCCACACAATCAATGGGCAGAGGCACAAAAACAAATTACAGCCCTCATGGACATGAGGGCCATTCAGCAAGTACCACAACAAGAGCAGGGGCAAGGATTTTACTCCAGATTTTTTCTAGTACCTAGAAAGGACAAAACCTGGAGACCAATACTGGACCTGTCACTTTTAAATACGTTTCTGGAAGTTCCAAAATTCATGATGTTGACTCTACAGCAGGTACTGCCCGTGCTGGACAAGAAGGCTTGGCTCGTAACTTTGGACCTAAAAGGCATACCTGCATGTCCCAATCAGACAATCTTGCAGAAGATACCTCAGATTCATAGCTGGTTCAATGCATTACCAATTCTCTGCACTGCCCTTTGGCTTACCTACTGCGCCCAGGGTCTTCACAAAATGCCTGGCGCCAGTAATTGCGTTTTGCAGACAAAAAGGAATTCAAATATATCCCTACTTGGACTGCCTAATTCAAGCAGAGAACAAAGACATTTTTCTGAGGCATCTGGCGTTTGTAAAAAGATTACTAATTGGCCTAGGGTACACAGTAAACGAAAAGAAATCAAAACTAGCACCCTCTCAAGAGATAATATTCCTGGGTGCAAGCTTAAATACAACTGCCCAGATGGCTTATCTCACGCCAGACAAACAAAAGAATCTGACTGCTTACTTCAAGAAATTGACAACAAAACCCACTTATCTGCAAGGAAAATCCTGCAGGCCTTTGGTTTCATGGCATCTTGCATTCTACTAATTCCATATGCCAGACTGCATATGAGGAAACTACAATGGTACTTAAAAAGTGTTTGGACTCAGCATTACCACAGCCTGGAGACCATAATTGCACTCATTCCCTGCAACAGGAGTTTCGATGGTGTGCAGAAGCCTGTCTCCACAACAAGGGTCTGCCATTCAGTTTACCCACAGCCAGACACACACTGACAAGGGATGCATCAGATTATGCCTGGGGGGCCCATATGGCAGGAAAATGTATTCAGGGCACATGGCCTGCAAACCAGATACATCTTCACATCAATCAAAAAGAGATGCTAGCTGTTCAAAATGCCCTGACAGCTGTCAAGGACCTGCTTCATCCCGGACAGTTACTGATCAAAGACAGACAATACTATGGTCATGTGGTATATAAACAAGCAGGGAGGTACACATTCCTATCCCCTCTGCAGACAAGCAATGACCTTATGGGACACAGCATTGGCTTTTCAAGTTCACCTGAAGCACAATTCCTGCCAGGAAAAACAAATATTCTGGCAGATGAACTAAGCAGAAACCTCATGGATCCCCACGAATGTAAACTGGATCCACAAGTCTTCAGCATGATAATTAGGAAATGGGGATGCCCAGACATATATCTATTTGCCTCCCCTCACAACTGCCAGTTGCAGAGATTTTGCACAAGGATTTATCACAAGCAAGCATGGAAAGTGGACACCCTGTCATTCAGCTGGAAAAATCTAACGGTATATGCTTTTCCCCCCTCTGCCTCTCCTTCCCAGGGTACTCCTAAAGGTCAGACAAGAGAAGCCAAAAATGATACTGATTGCACCATACTGGCCACGCCAGCACTGGTACCCCATCCTAAAGAGCTTGTCTCAAGGTTCAGCGTGGATATTGCCTCAAACTTCTCACTTGCTGACCCAACAAAACAATCAGATCCTGCACAGCCAACTCAGGGCCTTAAATCTGGCAGCATGGCGGATAATGTAGCCACTCAGAACACTCCTCTTTCAAAAGCTATTATGGATGTTATCTTGGAGGCCAGGAGGCCCAGCACCAGAAAATCTTATGCAGAAAAATGGAAGAGATTCTGTGCTTGGAACCAGGAACAAGGCATTGACACGTGTGTACCAAATATCCCTCAGATTTTACAATACCTAACTGAGATGCTGAACAAAGGCTTTTCCTTCTCATCAATTAGGATTCACTCCTCTGCCATTTCAGCCCATTACAATACGGAACCACCTATCTTCACTCATCCTTTAATAAGGCAGTACCTCAGAAGGGCCAAAAACATTGGGCCTCCAAGGAGAGCACTGATTCTGGCCTGGGACCTCAATTATGTTTTGGAAAAACTCACACTGCCCCCTTTCGAGCCAGCATCAACAGAAGATATTAAATTCTTATCCTGGAAAACAGCTCTGCTCCTAGCAATAACCTCTGCAAGGCGAGTCTCTGAGTTACAAGCACTCATGGATGTGGAACCTTTCATCATTTTTCATCCAGACAGGGTTTCTCTGAGGACAAAACCCTACATTCATGCCTAAGGTGGTGTCCAGTGTGGCCCTTTACCAAACCATTCATTTGCCAACTTTTTATCCTAACACACAGAACAAGGGTGAGAAAATTCTGCATTCCTTGGACATACACAGGCAGTTATGCTTCTACTTGGACAGAACTAAAGCTCTCATAAAGACTGAACAACTTTTAGTGTCATATGCTGCAGGATCACAAAGAAAGGCTATCTCAAAACAGACTATTTCTAAATGGATAGGCCATTGCATCCGTTTCTGCTATTTTCAACATGGCAAATCTGTGCCTAAGGGCATTAGGCTTCATTCCACCAGTGCAGCAGCCACTTCAGCAGTCTTCCTTAGAGGAGTACCAACCAAAGATATCTTAGAGGCTGCAACTTGGGAGTTCAGTGCACACCTTCACAAAGCACTACCACTTACCTCTTTACTCTAAGTCCAGAGCAGGCTTTGCCATTGCAGTTCTGCAGAACCTCATAGCCTCATCTAATCCTATTTAGCCCAGCCACCCTTCCTCAGCTTTGGGATTCAACCCAAGAGTAATGACTGCAACAGTGAAACACGATGAGCATAGTACAGTTGTGTACCTACCATAAATGTAGATGTTCGAGTGTATTCACTGTTGCAGTCCAGGTTACCCATCCCCCTTTTTCTTTGCTGGGACTTATCTGCACTTCTCTATCCTATACAACCTATTTTGTGTATTTGCTTGTAGATAAAGGAAATGTTATTTTTGTGCATGCATTTTTATTGGCATATTTTTCAGCCTACCAATTTGGTGGCTCCTGACATGTGGGGCAAGAAAAACTAAAGAAAATGGCGTCTGCTTCATCTTTTATACTCCTGGCGCACTGACGTCAGGGAAGAGGCGACAGCAACCGATGCTGGACCTAGACTTTGGAATTCTGGCCGACTGAGGGTAGCCTGCCAGCAGGATAACCCAAGAGTAATGACTGCAACAGTGAATACACTCGAACATCTACATTTATGGTAGGTACACAACTGTACTTTTTCTCTGATGACCAGGATTTTCCCTTATCTACCTATGAGGATTCTGATGCAGAGGACTCCATTCCCTCTGCTTCCCCTCCAGAAGATTTCTCTTTTGGTGAAACCTTGCATACTCTTAGGGAGCATTTCCGTTGGGAAAGCCAGGATTACTCTGACTCCAAAAAGAGGCTTAGGGAATTCTTACTCCTGCCTCAACACAGGCCTTTAGCTATCCCTCCTGTACTGGACATTGTAGATGATGCCTTCTCGGAATCTAGCCTGGCCCCTGACTCTCTACCTCCTGCTCCCAGAGAACCTGATAGGTGTCACAGGGTACTTGACTCTCACAAGTTCCTCTTTAAAAATCCTACTGCAGATCCTGAGACCATTTCACAGAGTCCCAAGTGCATTACGGCTACTACTGCCAAAAATCATACCCCCTCTGATAGAAATTCCAGGGCGCTGGATAGAAGGTATACACTTCTGCAACTTTGGCCATTATGGCCTTGAATTGCCAGTTTCATATGTTAAAGTATCTGCAGCATATTATTGGATTGTTTAAACAGAAAGTGATGTTGATTCCTGATTGTGCTGAAAATAAAGAATTACAGGATTGAATGCATTCTGCTGAACAAGTTGGAAAACATACTTTGCAATGTGGTTTTGATTCATTAGTGGTATCTTGCAGGGCTGCTGTCACTGGGTCTGTACTTAGAAGGCATGCTTGGCTTAAAGAGCAGTCTTTGCCAGATCATGTTAAAGCTAAATTACTGGATGCTCCCTTAAACCAAGACCGTCTGTTTGGCAACAAAGCAGAAGAAGTACTTAAAGAGATGGAGGAAAAAGCTAAATCTATGCAAACTGTGAAAGATTTCCTGCAAGTACAGCCTCCCAGATTTAGTAGGCATTGGCCGTCTAAGAATTGGTCCTTTCCTGCCTCTTCCAGGCCTTCTCAGTCCAAACCCAGAACCAGCAGAACACCTAGGCTTCAGTCCCAAGGTACTCACAGGCCTAAGCAGTGGGGGGTTCCCACTTCCAAAGCAGGGAGTAAGACTCCCTATGGTAAACTGTCTCAATGACTTAACTTTAAACCTTCCAAGCCCTGCTCAACTGACTGTTCCTTTAGTGGGAAAGATTGCCCTGCATGCAAAAAATTGGGAACTCATTACCCAGGACAAATGGGATGTTGTTCTTGTTTCACTGTTGCAGTTATTACATTTGGGTAATCTGCTGGCAGGTTGCCCTCAGTTGGCCTGAATATCAAAGTCTTGGGTCCTGCGTCGGTTGCTGTCTCTTCTTCCATGACGTCTGGTCGTCAGGGGTATAAAACAGGCAGCCGACACCATTTTCTTTAGTCTTTCTTGCTGCACAGTGCCCTTCACAAGTGCCAGTCGGCCGACTCCTGAAATTTTCACATTCGAGTTTCAGAACCAAAGTCTTCAATTAAAGTTAAGTATCCCGTTGGGGAAACTTTTTCTTGCTCCATACCGATTTCAGTAAAAGTTAATAATTGCATTACTTGTGGGAAGCAAATACCTCATAAGGATTTCCATTTGTACTGTATTCCTTGCCTAGGCCCTGATCATAACGTCGGTTTTGTGCTAGATTCAACCAACGCACTATTAAGCATCGGTATATCTTTGCTTCAAAATATTTTGGAAACAGATTTAACTACCCTGAAATGTCGTCAGATAGTAATCCTACTTTTCACAAAAAACGCAAAGAAAAGGACAGAGACAGACCGTCAGGGTCCAAAACCGATGAAGCTTCTCCTAAGCCAGTCGCTGGTTCGTCGGTACTCAGTGAGGTGCCTTTGCAGCCCCTGATACCCGCTACTTTCGAGTCGCAGGCCTCTACCGAGACCCATGTGGAGTCCGGCATGCCACGAGATTCTCAAAGTATTGTACCCGCGGATTTCTCTCGCTCGGATGGGTCCAGAGACACTGAGCAGGCATCGGCTTCTGAGAGTGTTTTCAGGCCTCAGCATTTCTATATAAAAACAACGCCAGCTTCAAAAACAAAGACAAAAGCAACTCCTAAGGCCAACGCATGAGCCACATGCTCCGGCCTCTAGCCCAAGAAACAGGTCAACAAAATGGCTGAAGACTTAATTACCTTGATCAGGGGTTCCCAACCTCCCCCTGATAAGAGGCCTAGGCAAGACACTGATTATGAATCTTCAGATCAGGTTTCTCTTTCTTCTGATTCCTCTTCTGATCAGGAATTTTCTATACCACCCTATGAGGATTCAGTTGCAGAGGAATCCATTCCATTTGCATCTCCTCCTGAAGATTATTCTTTTGGTGAAACCTTGCATACTTTGAGGGAACATTTTCATTCTGAGAGTCAAGATTTCTCAGAATCAAAAAAGAGGCTTAGGGATTTCCTTCTTCTAACAGAGCATAGGCCTTTGGCCATACCTCCTGTTTTAGACATTGTTGATGATGTGTTTTCGGAATCAAGCATGGCTCCAGATTCCCTACCACCGGCTCCTAGCAAGCCAGACAGATATTACAGGGTTCCTGACTCCCACAAGTTAAACTATCTCACAGGGTCCCAAAGGTGTAAAGGCCTCAACAGCTAAGAATCCTACCCTCCTCTGATAGAGATTCCAGGGCGCTGGGATAGATGGGGAAAGAAGGTTTATACGTCTGCAACCTTGGCAATTAGGGCCTTAAACTGCCAGTTTCATATGCTTAAATATCAACGACATGTTATGGGATTATTGAAACAGAAAATTATGTTGATTTTTGAAGGTGTGGAAAATAAAGAATTACAGGAATTATTGCATGCAACAGAACAGGTTGGAAAGCATACTTTGCAATGTGGTTTTGATTCCTTGGAGGCCTCCTGCAGGGCCGCAGTTACTGGATCTGTGATTAGAAGGCATGCCTGGCTCAAAGAGCAAAATCTGCCTGATCATGTTAAAGCTAAATTGTTGGATGCACCTTTACAGCATGATACTCTGTTTGGTAATACGGCAGAAGAGGTTTTAAAGAAAATGGAAGACAAAGCTAAGTCTATGCAAACTGTAAAATACTTCTTACAAGTGCAGCCACCAATATTCAGTAGCCACTGGCCTACAAAAAATTGGTCCTTTCCTGTGTCCGACACAGCCTCATGGGGCAAATCCAGGCATTCAAAAGGCTCTAGATACCAATCACAGGGTTCCTACAGGTCAAAGCAATGGGGTGCCTCTACCTCCAAATCTGGAGGAAACAAAACAACCCTACAGTAAGCAGTCTCAATGACTTCCCTCTGCCATCACCAAGCACTTATCTTTTGGCAGCCCCCTTAGGGGGAAAACTAGCACTTCATGCACAAAATTGCCAGTTAATAACCCAGGACAAGTGAGTATTAAACATAATATCCCAGGGATACAGATTTCATTTCCATACCTTGCCAATTCCAAATGGTTGGCCAGATCTGCCAGAAAATCAATGGGCAGAGACACAGAAACAATATGTGACCCTCATGGATATGGGGGTTATTCAGCCAGTACCAGAACTAGAAAAAGGACAAGGGTTTTACTCGACTGTTCTTGGTACCCAATGCCTGGCGCCCAATACTGGATTTCTCGATTTTGAACACATTCTTGGACATCCCAAAATTCAAAATTCTGACTTTGCAACAGCTTCTGCCCATGCTGGGCAAGAACGCTTGGCTAGTGACTCTAGACTTAAGAGGCAAACCTGTATATCCCAATAAGGGAATCGTGCAGAAGATACCTCCGCTTCAAGGCTGGTTTTATGCATTACCAATTCTCTGCACTGCCCTTTGGCTTATCTACTGCGCCCAGGGTCTTTACAAAGTGCCTGGCACCAGTAAATGCATTTTGCAGACAAAGAAGCATACAAATCTATCCTTACTTGGACGACTGTCTCATTCAAGCAGAAAACAAGGACATTCTTCTTCAACATCTGGCATTTGTAAAAACGCTTCTAACATGCCTAGGGTACTCAATAAACAAAAAGAAATCACAACTGGTACCATTTCAAAAGATTACATTCCTGGGTGCAGGCTTGAATACAACTGCCCAGATGGCTTACCTTACACCAGTCAAACAAAGGCAACTGACTATTTACTTCAAACAGATGGCAACACAAACCCAGTTATCTGCAAGACAAATTCTGCAGGCTTTGAGGTTCGTGGCATCCTGCATTCTGCTAATTCCATATGCAAGACTGCATATGAGGAAACTACAATGGTACCTAAAAAGTTTATGGAGTCAACATTGTCACAGTCTGGAAACAATGATCCCTCTCATTCCCTACCTACAACAGGAGTTTCTTTGGTGGGCAGAGACATGTCACCAGAACATGGGATGTTCTTTCACTCTACCTCTTGCCAATGAAACCCTAACTACAGATGCATCAGACTATGCTTGGGGGGGCCCACGTGACGGGGAGATGCATTCAGGGCATATGGAGCCCAAACCAAATACATCTGCATATCAACCAGAAAGAGATGTTATCTTTCAAGGACTTACTTCATCCAGGACAACTACTGATAAAGACAGACAACACCACGGTTATGTGGTACATAAACAAGCAAGGGGGGGCACACATTCCTACCCCCTTTGCAGACTAGCCATGGTATTGTGGGACACAGCCTTGACTTACCAAGTACATCTTCAAGCTCAGTTCCTGCCAGGAAAACAAAATACTCTGGCAGATGACTTAAGCAGAAATCGTATGGATCCTCACGAGTGGAAACTGGATCCACATGTCTTCAACATGATAACAGAGAAATGGGGGAGTCCGGACATAGATCTATTTGCCTCTCCCCAGAACTATCAACTGGACAAATTCTGCACAAGGAATTATCACAGATAAACATGGAAAGTGGATGCCCTATCCTTCAGTTGGAAAAACCTATCACTCTACGCCTTTCCTCCTCTGCCTCTTCTTCCCAAGGTTCTACTAAAGGTCAGACAGGAAAAACCAAAAATGATCCTAATTGCCTCGGACTGGCCTCGCTAGCACTGGTACCAATTCTAAGGAATATGTATCAACTCCCTCCTTGGTACTTGCCTCAAATACCTCCTCTACTTTCTCAGCAGACCAGTCAAATTCTGCACAATCGGCTCCACACTCTGAACCTGGCAGCATGGCTGATCATGTAATTATTCAAACAACACCTCTCAGTAAATCTGTGATGGATGTCATTTTGGAAGCCAGAAGGCCTAGTACTAGAAAATCTTATGCTGATAAATCAAAGAGATTCTGTGCTTGGAACCAAGCACAAGGGACTGACACAGCAAAGCCAAATATTCCTCAGATTTTACAATACTTGACTGAGATGCTTGACAAGGGCCTATCATTTTCATCAATAAAAATCCATGCCTCTGCCATCTCAGCTCATTACTACACAGAGCCTCCCAACTTCTCATCCTCTGCTAAAACAGTATCTTAGAAGGGCCAAAAATTTAAGGCCTCCCAGAAGATCACCAACTCCTGCATGGGACCTCAATTTTGTGCTGGAAAAGCTCACTCTGCCTCCATTTGAACCAGCAGCTACTGCAGATATAAAGTTTTTATCTTGGAAAACAGCATGTTCTTTGTGTTTCACTGTTGCAGTCATTACATTTGGGTAATCCTGCTGGCAAGTTGCCCTCAGTCGGCCTGAATTCCAAAGTCTCGGGTCCTGCGTTGGTTGCTGTTGCCCCTTCCCTGACGTCAGGTCGTCAGGGATATAAAAGATGCAGCCGGCACCATTTTCTTAAGTCTTTCTTGCCGTGCAGTGCCCGAAGCAGAAGCAGTTTGCAAGTGCCGGTCGGCCGACTACTGAAATATTCGAGTTTGAGTTTCAGAACCGAAGTCTTCAATAAAGCTAAGTACCCCCTGTTGGGGAAACTTTTTTCTTGTTCCAGACCGATGTCAGAAAAAGTTAATAAATGTATTTCTTGTGGGAAGCAAATACCTCATAAGGACATTCATTCTTACTGTATTCCTTGCCTAGGCCCTGATCACGATGTTTCAAGTTGTCGGTTTTGTGCTAGATTTAACCAAAATGGCGTTGGTACGATTTTGCACTAAGCTATTTTGGGAGCAGATTTAATTATACAATGTCGTCGGATAGCCATCCGACTACCGGAGTTCACAAAAAGCGCAAAGAAAAAGGCAACCAAGGTTCAAAACAGATGACGAAGCTTCTCCTAAGCCAGTTGTCGGTTCACCGGTTCTCAGTGAGACGCTTTCGCAGCCCCTGACGCCCGCTACTTTAGAGTCGCAGGCCGCTACCGACTCTCATGTGGAGTTGGTCAGGCCGCTGGAAACTCAAGGTATTGGAGCCTTGCAGACTATTCCCTCAGATGGGTCCGGAGCCGCTTAGCAGGCATCTACTTCTGAGGGTGTTTTCAGACCTAAACAGTTATACATTAAACCGACTTCAGCTTCAAAGGCAAAGACTAAAGCACCTTTAAAGACAAAGAAACAAGTTCACCAGCCACATGGACAGGCCTCCATGCCCAAAAAACAGATGCTCAAAATGGCCGAAGACTTAATTACCTCGATCAGGGGTTCCCATCCCCCTCCTGATAAGAGGCCTAGGCAAGAGACAGACTATGAATCTTCAGATCATGTTTCCATTTCCTTTGATTCCTCTTCTGATCAGGAATATTCTCTTCCCCCCCCTATGAGGATTCTGATGCTGAAGAATGTATTCCTTCGGCTTCTCCTCCTGAGGACTATTCCTTTGGGGAAACCTTGAATACCGTGAGGGAGCATTTCCACTGGGAGAGCCAAGATTTTTCAGAATGTAAGAAGAGACTCAGGGACTTCTTCTACTACCTCAACACAGGCCTCTAGCTATTCCACCTGTGTTAGACATTGTAGATGATGTGTTTTCAGAGTCTAGTCTGACCCCTGACTCCTTACCCTCCAGCTCCTGTTAAGCCTGACAGATACTACAGGGTTCCTAACTCTCATAAATTCCTTTTCAAAAAACCCTGCTACAGACCCAGAAACTATTTCTCAGGGTCCCAGAAGGGTTAAGGCTTCCACTGCAAAAAACCCTACTCCCTCTGACAGATTCTAGGGCACTGGATAGATGGGGAAAAAAGATTTACACATCTGCTACCTTGACTATAAGGGCCTTAAACTGCCAGTTTCATATGCTCAAATATCAGCAATATGTCATGACACTGCTTAAACAGAAAATGTCAGTAAATTCTGAATGTGCAGAAAACAAAGAAATGCTGGATTTATTGCATACTGTACAAGTTGGAAAGCATACTTTGCAATGTGGTTTTGATTCTCTGGAGGTCTCCTGCAGAGCTGTTGATGTTCTTCATTCCACATTGCTGCAGTCCTAACCATTGGGTAGTCCGCTGTCCAGTCGGCCCGAATACCAAAGTATATGGCTGACGTCGGATTGCGTTGAATGCCAGGACGTCAGGGGGTCCATGCGCCGAATCAAAGTTGGCTAAGTACCCGTTGGGAATATTTTTTTTTTCTTGCCTCAGTATTTAACCGGATGTCAGAAAAAGTGAATAACTGTATTTCTTGTGGAAACAGATACCATTTAACAAACGCTACTATTAGAAGGTTAGACTGTGCCAGGTTAGTTTTGGGAGGCGTTATTATAAAATCCGGCGCCAATCAAAAAAAAAGCGCAGGATGTGTCCTCTCAGGAGGTAGGCCAGCCTCTCCTTATTCTGATTCTGATGTGGATGATTGCAGGCCTCCTCGGGGGTGCTGCCACTGGTGTTTCCTGTTCTTAGTAGACGCTGTGGAGGGTCAGATGCGTTCTCGTCTGCAGCACACCTTTGGGGAGGAGGCTGGCTCTTTTCAAAAGTGGGATTTTCCTCTGCAAAGAAAAGAGGCTCACAGCAAAATTTCTCAGTTACTCCAAATAGGGGCCATTCAGCCAGTCCCTGTGCCAGAGGGGCCTAGTACCAAAGAGGGGGGACACGTGCCAATTTTGGTATCTGGACATTCCCAAGTTCAAAATGTTGGCGTTACAGCAGCTTTTACCTGCTGGGCAAAAGATCACTGGATGGTCTGCATTGCCCTTTGGCTTATCCTACTGTGGAAGTATTTCACAAAGGTTCAAGATGCCTAGGGTATTCTGTGAGCAAAAAAAAGTCCTGTCTAGTATAATGCCAAACTGCATATGAGGAAGCTGCAATGGTATCTCAAAAATACAGGACACAGCACCTTGATTTTTGGACACTGTTCATCAATATACCACCTTGCATTCAAAGAATTTTTGTAGGCTCAGAATGTCACCTAAACAAAGGGACTCTCTGACCCGGCCAGGCGAGTCAGATTCTAACTCTAGATGCAGATGCACACTTAGGGGAGCTCATCTGAATGGAAAGTGGATATAGACAAGTGGCCTGCCAGGACTACAGCATCTACATACAGCAGGCAAATCATGGATCCCCACGGTGGAAACTGGGTCTTCATGTATTTCAGAAATGACAGTGTCATGGGAACTCAGACATAGATCTGTTAAACTATGCTCACTAAACCACAGCTACCAAGTTTGCAAAGGAAAGGTTTCATCACAGCTTTTTAATAGCTCCAGATTGGCCTCGACACACTGGTACCCATTACTGAGGGAGTCTGTAAGGAAGCCTCATGTCCATTTACTTTTGATTCCCACCATTGTTTTAGCATCCTTTGTCAAGCAATTTTTCTTAGGGCAAAGAAATATAAGACCCATGTAACTACTACTCCTGCTTCATAAGGATAGGTATCATTTCGCATTACTAATCTTTTTTTTATGCCTTAAGGTGGTTTCTAGTGTGGCTTTAAACCAAACTGTTCATTTGCCTACTTTCTATGCAGATCCCCAAAAGAAAGACTTTAGATGTACACACAGGCATGCTATTACTATTTAAGCAGGACTAAGATTTTTTTGTTATTCCCATCATGGCAAGAGATTTCAGCTGGATTAGGCCCTCATTCACTAGGGGGGGCTACTGCCACTTCCAATTCTAAGGGGGGAGAGTGGCAATCTGTTTTTTTGCAGCAGCTACTTGAGTTTGTGCATCTCTTCTCATTACCACCTTCCTCTCTACTCTTCCTTATGATTTGCCAGCCCTCTTTTACTGCTTTGGGGGATTCCCCTGCAGCAATGTGGAATGCAATGTGTGGGAAGAAACATAGAACACCAAATACAGATGTTAAATGTAAATGTTGCAGATCCCTCTCTCCCTTCCTCCTCTCTGTTCTCCTCTCCTTCTGTGTGTTTGGGGTTGTTTGTGTGTGTGTGTGTGATAATTATATTGTTTTTTTTGTTGTAATGTTTTTGTTTTTTTTTTTGCAGTGTGTTTTTTTTTTTTGTTGGGCCTTGTAGGGTCTTCTGACATCTGGGGCAAGAAAACACTGAGGATATAGTCGGTCATCGCGCGTATTGGTACCTTGACGTCAGTAATGCGCGCTTGACCCTCGCGTCAATATCACTTTGTATGACTGGACGACGGACTACCCAATGGTTACTGTACTTTACGGGTTCTGTAATTAGGAGGCATGCTTGGTTAAAGGAACAAAATCTGCCTGATCATGTCAAAGCTAAATTATTAGATGCACCATTACAACATGATACTTTGTTTGGTGTTAAGGCCGAAGAAGTTAAATCTATGCAAACGGTCAAAGATTTTTTACAAGTACAGCCACCTAGGTTTAGCAGACACTGGCCTACAAAAAAATTGGTCTTTTTCAGTGTCAGACAGACCTCAAAGGGGCAGATCAAGACGGCCCTACAGGCAGATCCCAGCTGCAAGGTTCGTACAGGTCTAAGCAATGGGGTGCTTCTACCTCCAAAAGTGGAGAAGACAAATCACAACCATACAGGAAACAGTCCCAATGACTTACCCCTGCCTGCACCAATACTTATATACTGGCAGCACCCTTAGGGGAAAATAGCACTTTTTTCTCAAAATTGGCACATTATAACCCAGGACAAATGGGTTCTAGACAGTGTCACAGGGCTACAAGTTTCACTTCCATACCCTGCCAAGGGTAAACTGTTGGCCATACCTGCCAAAAAATCAATGGGCAGAGACTCAAAAACAAGTCTCATCCCTCATGGTCATGGGGGCTATTCAACAAGTGCCACAGCAAGAGCAGGTACCCAGAAAGGACAAAGCTTGGAGACCAATACTGGACCTATCTATTCTAAACACTTTCCTGGATATACCAAAATTCAAGATGTTGACCTTGCAGCAGTTTCTGCCCATGCTGGACAGAAAGGCTTGGCTCGTCCCTTTAGACCTAAAAGAGGCATACCTGCATGTCCCAATCAGACAGTCATGCAGAAGATACCTCAGATTCAAGGCTGGTTCAAAGCATTACCAAATGTTCATCGTGCATACAGCTGCAGCTGCCATAACAGATGGGTTTTCCTGCCGTCAGGCGGGTCCTCGGTCGGCCGAATTCCAAAGTCTAGGTCCGGCGTCGGATGTCGTCGCTTCTTCCCTGTCGTCAGTGCGACAGGGGTATAAAAGAACCAGCCGACGCCATTTTCTTCAGTCTTTCTTGCCGCGCGGTGCCCGAAGCAGAAGCAGTTCGCAAGTGCCGGTCGGCCAGCTCCTGAGATTACGAATATTTCTCAACCGAAGACTTCTTGAAAGCGAAGTACCCATTGGAAACTTTTCTTGCCTCAGACCGATGTCAGACAAAGTTAATAATTGCATTTCATGTGGGAAGCAAATACCGCATAAGGATTTCCATTCCCTCTGTATTCCTTGCTTAGGCCCAGACCACAACGTCTCGGCCTGTCGTTTTTGTGCTACATTCAACAGACGCACCATTAAGCGTCGGTGAGTTCGCCCAACACTATTTTGGCAAAAGTTTAATTACAACATGTCCGGATACTCGAATCCAGTTTTGAGTAAGGCGCAAAGAAAGGACCGACATCTGAGGTCCGCGACTTCTACTGACACCACGCTAAAGCCGACTACAGGTGCTCTGGTTCTCAGCGAGGTGCCTACGCAGCCCCTGACTACCGATGATACTTCATTAGCGGCGTCTTCTGTGCCCGAGGTCGCAGGCTCTTCAGCCCACACCCCGACTACAGATACAGAAGCCACTCTTGGGGAAACTCAGGCCTGCCACCTCTCAAGGTGTCTTCAGGCCTTCTTCTTTTTCCATTAAGGCTTACACTAAATCTAAAGCAGCCATGCATTCTAAAAGACAAGCTCCACAGGGCCCCTCTCAAGGCCCCATGCCTAAAAAGCAGATGCTCAAAATGGCTGAGGATTTGATTACTCTTATCAGGGGTTCTCAAGCCCCCTCGGACAAAGACCGGTGGAGGAAGAATACCCTTCCTCGGACCAGGCCTCCATTACTTCAGAACATTCTGAGGACCAGGAACATTCTTACTCCCCTTTCAAGATTCTGATGCAGAGGAGTCCATTCCCTCTGTCTCCCCCCCTTGAGGATTACCCTTTTGGGGAAACCTTGCATACCTTGAGGGAACACTTCCACTGGGAAGGCCAAGAGTACTCAGACTCAAAGAAAAGGCTCAGGGATTTCCTCTTGCTCCCTCAGCACAGGCCTCTGGCTATACCTCCTGTCTTAGACATACTAGATGATGTGTATTCAGAGGCCCTTAACCCAGATTCTTTACCTCCAGCTCCAGTCAAGCCTGACAGGTATTACGGGTTCCTGATTCACCAATTCCTATACAAAGCCATGCGGCTGACCCAGAAACTATTTCACAGGGTCCCAAGGGAAGTAAGGCCTCCACTGCCAAGAATCCATTACCTTCAGAGAGAGATTCCAGAGCTTTAGAAAGGTGGGGGAAAAAGGTATACACCTCGGCCACCTTAACCATGAGGGCATTAAACTGTCAGTTCCATATGTTAAAGTATCAACAGTTTTTGTTATCTCAGTTAAAAAGCAAAATGTCACAACCTGAACAACCAGACTTGAAGGAGTTGCAGGATTTGTTGCATAGTGAATAGCAAGTGGGTAAACATACCTTGCAATGTGGTTTTGATGCTTTAGAGGCCTCATGTAGAGCTGCTGTTACAGGATCAGTCATATGTAGACATGCTTGGCTCAAAGAGCAAACCTTACCAGATCATGTCAAAGCTAAATTACTAGATGCACCTCTTCAAAAAGATGTATTGTTTGGTGTTAAAGCTGAGGAGGTATTAAAGAAAATGGAGGAAAAGGCAAAATCAATGCAAACAGTGAAAGATTTCCTACAGGTACAACCCCCACACTTCAGTAGAAATTGGCCTTCAAAAAATTGGTCCTTTCCAGCCACGGACAGACCTCAAAGAGGTAGATACAGGCACCCGAGGGGTAGAGGGCAATCTCAAGGATTATTTAGAGGCAGACAATGGCAAACACCTACACCAAGAGGGGGTGAGGATAGTTCACAGCCATTCAGAAAGCAGACCCAATGACTTTCCCCTTTGCATGCCAAACAAGGCTGAAATGGCAGCACCTTTAGGCGGAAAACTGGCATTATTTTTGAAAAATTGGCATATTGTCACAAAAGACAACTGGATCCTGGACATTATAGACAGAGGCTACAGATTCCACTTTCACACCCTTCCAAAAATGAGGCATGCCAAACCTGCCACACAATCAAAGGGCAGAGGCACAAAAACAAATTTCAGATCTCATGGACATGAAAGCTATTCAAAAGGTACCTGCACAAGAACAGGGTCAAGTTTTTTATTCCAGACTATTCCTGGTACCAAGGAAGGGCAAAGATTGGAGACCTATCCATCCTAAACACATATTTACTCATACCAAAGTTCAAGATGCTCACATTACAGCAGCTTCTTCCCATGCTGGGCAAGGAGTCTTGGCTGGTAACATTGGACCTCAAGGAGGCATACCTGCATGTCCCAATCAGACAAGATTGCAGAAGATACCTCAGATTTCTTGCAGGTTCATCCCATTATCAATTCTCTGCATTGCCCTTTGGCTTATCTACTGCGCCCAGAGTGTTCACGAAATGCCTGGCATCAATAATTGCCTTCTGCAGACTTCAAGGGATACAAATATACCCATATTTGGACGACTGCCTGATCCAAGCGGACAGCAAACACTCTTCTGAAACACCTGGCATTTGTAATAATGTTGTTGAAATCTCTGGGATACACAGTCAACAAAAAGAAGTCAAGACTAATACCCTCTCAAACAATAATTTTCCTGGGTGCCAGCTTGGATACAAACACCCAGATGGCCTACCTCACGCCAGAGAAACAAGGGCAATTAACTCAATACTTCAGAAAACTGGCAACGTTCACCAGGCTGACTGCAAGGAAAATCCTGCAGGCTCTGGGATTCATGGCATCTTGCATCCTGCTAATCCCATGTGCAAAGCTGCATATGAGGAAACTTCAATGGTACCTGAAAAACTTATGATCTCAACACAGCCACAGTTTGGAAACAATCATACCACTGATTCCATGTCTTCTAAAGGAATTTCTGTGGTGGGCTCAAGCATGCCAAAGAAACATAGGTCTCCCATTCTGCAAGCCTCAAGCAAATCAAGTCATCACAACAGACGCCTCGGACTATGCCTGGGGGGCGCACATGACAGATCGGTGCATTCAGGGCAAATGGTCACAAAAAGAAAAGCACCTACACATCAATCAAAAGGAAATGCTAGCAGTAATAAATGCTATTATGGCTTTCAAAGACCTACTGCATCCAGGCCAGCTATTGATAAGGACAGACAACACCACAGTGATGTGGTACATAAACAAACAGGGAGGAACCCATTCATACCCGCTATGCAGGCTAGCCATGTCTCTTTGGAACATGGCTCTGGAATTACAAATCCAACTTCAAGCACAGTTCCTGCCAGGCAAGGAAAACACGCTGGCAGACAACCTGAGCAGAAATATGACAGATCCACACAAATGGAAGTTGCATCCTCAAGTTTTTACAATGATAATTCAAGCATGGGGAAGGCCAGACCTAGATCTCTTTGCCACCCACAGAAATTACCAATTGATAAAATTCTGCTCAAGGACCTTTCATCCACAGGCCTGGAAAGTGGACGCACTCTCTTTCAGTTGGACAACAATGACGGTTTATGCCTTTCCACCTCTTCCACTGCTGCCCAAAGTTTTATTAAAAGCCAGAGCAGACAGACCAAAGATGATTCTCATTGCTCCAGACTGGCCAAGACAACACTGGTACCCACTCCTGAGGAGCCTGACGCATTCCCCACCATGGATCCTGCCTCTAATGCCTCTTCTACTGACTCAGCACAACTTCAAAACTCTTCACAGTCAGCTGAAAACACTCAATCTAGCCGCATGGAGGATTCCTTAAATTCACAGCAGACCCTACTCTCCAAGGAGGTGCAGGATGTCATTTTGGAGGCCAGAAGGCCTTCTACTAGAAAAGCCTACTCCATAAAATGGAAACGGTTTTGTGCCTGGAATCAGAAAAAGGGTCAGAATCCTGGAATACTGAATTTACCTCAAATATTACAGTACATAGCCTAGCTGCTAAGCAGTGGACTTTCATTCTCCTCCATCAAAATCCATGCCTCAGCCATTTCTGCAGAGTACAACACTGATCCTCCTTTATTCTCTCACCCTCTCTTAAGACAGTTCCTCAGAGGGGCTAAGAATATAAAACCCCCAAGGAAGCAACCAGTACCTGCTTGGGACCTCAATTTCATTCTAGAAAAACTAACCCTGCCTCCTTTTGAGCCAGCTGCTTCAACAGATCTGCAATATTTGTCATGGAAAACAGCCTTCCTTCTAGCTATCACCTCAGCACGCAGGGTTTCGGAACTTCAAGCCCTCATGGCTGTGCAGCCTTTCATCATTTTCCATCAGGACAGAGTTTCCTTACGAACCAATCCTTCATTTATGCCAAAGGTAGTATCCAGGGTAGCCTTGAATCAGGCTATCCACTTACCTACCTTTTACCCTAATCCACAAAACAAAGGGGAGAGACTACTACATTCCTTGGACACACACAGACAGCTCCGTTATTATTTGGACAGAACAAAGCCTTTCAGAAAATCAGAGCAACTCTTTGTGTCTTATGCTACAGGTGCTCAAGGGAAGCCTATTTCCAAACAGACAATCTCAAAATGGATAGCCCACTGCATCTGCTTTTGTTACTCTTTTCATGGTAAAACTGTACCTACAGGCATCAGATCTCACTCCACAAGGGCAACAGCTACCTCTGCAGCTTTCCTCAGGGGGGTTCCTACCAAAGATATTTTGGAAGCAGCCACTTGGAGTTCTGTACATACTTTCTCCAAGCACTATCACCTACCATTATACTCCAAAACTAGAGCGGGCTTTGCCACTGCAGTCTTGCAGGGCATCCTGGCTCCTCCTAGTTCCACTTAGTGCCTACCACCCCTTTATTAGCTTTGGGATTCTACCCATCTGTTATGACTGCAGCTGTATGCACGATGAACATAGTACAGTTTTGTACCTACCATAAATGTAGATGTTCGAGTGCTAATACAGCTGCAGTCCAGGTTTCCCTCCCTCCTTCCCCTCTTGGGACATGTCTAATGGCTAACACCTCCTCATACAACCTCATTGGGGTATTCTTTTATGGTGTATTTGCTTGCAACTACTGTTTTTTGATTATATTGCATATGCATTATTACATAAATTTATGTTTTGCCTTCCTTCTGGGGGCACCTGACATCTGGGGCAAGAAAAACTGAAGAAAATGGCATCGGCTGGTTCTTTTATACCCCTGTCGCACTGACGTCAGGGAAGAAGCAACGCCATCCGACGCCGGACCTAGAATTTGGAATTCGGCCGACCGAGGACCCGCCTGACGGCAGGAAAACCCATCTGTTATGACTGCAGCTGTATTAGCACTCGAACATCTACATTTATGGTAGGTACAAAACTGTACTTTCTCTGCACTGCCCTTTGGCTTATCTACTGCGCCCAGGGTCTTCACAAAGTTCCTGGCATCAGTAATTGCTTTCTGCAGACAAAGAGGAATACAAATATATCCTTACTTGGACGACTGCCTCATTCAAGCAGAGAACAAGGACATTCTACTACAGCATCTGGCGTTTGTGAAAAGACTTTTAACATGCCTAGGGTACACAGTCAGCAAAAAGAAATCAAAACTAGTACCCTCTCAAGAGATAATATTCCTGGGTGCAAGCTTAAATACAACTGCCCAGATGACTTATCTCACGCCAGACAAACAAAGGCAACTGACTATCTATTTCAAGGAAATGGCAACAAAGGCCCAGTTATCTGCAAGAAAAATTCTGCAGGCTTTGGGCTTCATGGCATCCTGCATCCTACTAATTCCATATGCAAGACTGCATATGAGGAAACTTCATTGGTACCTAAAAAGTGGACACAACATTTCCACAGCCTGGAAACAATAATTACTCTCATTCCCTGCCTGCAACAGGAGTTTCGATGGTGGGCAGAGGCTTGTCACCAATACAAGGTACAGCCATTCTCACTACCCCCAGCCAGGCAGAACCTAACAACAGATGCATCAGATTATGCCTGGGGGGCCCACATGGCAGGAAGAGGCATTCAGGGCATCTGGTCCACAAATCAAATGCATCTACATATCAATCAAAAAGAGATGCTAGCTGTTCAAAATGCCCTGACAGCTACAAAGACCTAATTCATCCTGGACAACTACTGATAAAGACAGACAATACCACGGTCATGTGGTACAGAAACAAGCAGGGGGGCATACATTCTTACCCCCTTTGCAGACTAGCCATGGCTTTATGGGACACAGCATTGACTTACCAAGTTCATCTGCAAGCACAATTCCTGCTAGGAAAGGACAATACTCTGGCAGACGAACTAAGCAGAAACCTCATGGATCCCCACGAGTGGCACCTGGATCCACAAGTCTTCAGCATGATAACAAAGAAATGGGGACGCCCGGACATAGATCTGTTTGTCTCCCCTCACAACTGTCAACTAAAAAGATGATCACAGACAAGCATGGAAAGTGGACGCCTTATCTTTCAATTGGAAAAACCTAACAGTATATGCCTTTCCTCCACTGCCTCTCCTCCCCAAGGTGCTCCTAAAGGTGAGACAGGAGAAACCAAAAATGATTCTGATTTCCCCAGACTGGCCCCGCCAGTACTGGTATCCGATCTTAAGAAACTTGTCTCAATGCCCAGCCTGGACCTTACCTCAAATACCTCATCTACTGTCCCAACAAAACAATCAGATTCTGCACAGCCAACTCAGGACTCTAAACCTGGCAGCTTGGCAGATAATATAGCCATACAATGCACACCTCTCAGTAAAGCTGTGATGGATGTCATTTTGGAAGCCAGAAGGCCTAGTACTAGAAATCCTATGCTGGAAAATGGAAGAGATTTTGTGCTTGGAACCAAGCTCAAGGAACTGACACAGCTGTACCAAATATTCCTCAGATTTTGCAATACTTAACTGATATGCTGGACAAAGGCCCATCTTTTTCATCAATTAAAATTCATGCATCTGCCATTTTGGCTCATTACAATACAGAGCCACCACTCTTTTCTCATCCTTTATTAAGGCAGTACCTCAGAGGAGCCAAAGATGTAAGGCCTCCAAGGAGATCGCCAATGCCTGCATGGTGACCTCAATTATGTTTTGGAAAAACTCACCCTACCTCCTTTTGAGCCAGCTGCTACTGCGGATATAAAGTTTTTATCTTGAAGACAGCTCTGCTCCTAGCAGTAACTTCTGCAAGACGAGTGTCAGAGCTACAGGCTGTTATGGCTGTGGAACTTTTTATCATTTTTTATCCAGACAGGGTCTCTCTGAGGATAAACCCTACATTTATGCCTAAGGTGGTGTCCAGTGTAGCCCTTAACCAAACTATTCATTTGCCAACTTTTTATCCAAATCCACAGAACAAGGGGGAGAAAATTCTGCATTCTTTGGACATACACAGACAAACTTGGATTCTATTGGGACAAAACTAAAGTTTTCAGAAAGACAGAACAATTACTAGTGGCATATGCTGCAGGATCACAAGGAAAGGCCATCTCCAAGCAGACTATTTCAAAGTGGATAGGTCACTGCATTCGTTTCTGCTACTCTCAGCATGGCAAGCTAGTGCCTAAGGGGATTAGGCCACGTTCAACCAGAGCTGCAGCCACTTCTGCAGCCTTTCTCAGGGGAGTACCAACAAAAGACATTTTAGAGGCTGCTACTTGGAGTTTAGTGCACACCTTTATAAGGTCTTACAATCTGCCACTTTACTCTAACTCCAGAGCAGGCTTTGCCACTGCAGTTCTGCAGGGCCTCATAGCCGCTCCTAATGTTGTTTAGCTCCAGCCCACCAACCATAGCTTTGGGACTCTACCCAAATTACTGCAACAGTGAAACACGAAGAACATAGTACAGTTGTGTACACTTACCATAAATATAGACATTCGAGTGTATTCACTGTTGCAGTCCAGGTTACCCACCCGCCACCCCCCTTATTTCTGCTGGAACTTATCTTTGCTTCTCTGATCTATACAACCTATGTGGTGTATTTGCTTGTAGATGAAGGTAAAGTTTATTTTGATGCATGTATGTTTTATATATATATATATATATATATATATATATATATATATATATATGTATATATATATATATATATATATATATATATATATATATATGTATCTAGCCTACCCTTTTGGGGGCACCAGACATCTGGGGCAAGAAAAACTGAAGAAAATGGTGTCGGCTGCATGTTTTATACTACTGACGACCTGACATCAGGGAAGGGGCAACAGCAGCCGACGCAGAACCTGAGACTTTGGAATTCAGGCCGACTGAGGGCAACCTGCCAGCAGAAGTACCCAAATGTAATGACTGCAACAGTGAATACACTCGAACATCTACATTTATGGTAAGTGTACACAACTGTACTTTTCCTTCTGGCAATCACTTCAGCAAGAAAGGTTTCAGAATTAAAGGCCCTCATGGCTGTGGAGCCTTTTATTATATTTTACCTAGACAGGGTGTCCCTCAGGACCAATCCTTCATTTACACCGAAGGTGGTATCCAGTATGGCTCTTAACCAAACCATTCACCTGCCAACTTTTTACCCAAATCCGCAGAACAAGGGGGAGGGATTCTTCATTCCTTGGACATACACAGACAACTATTAAACAGGACCAAATCTCTAAGAAAGTCTGTGCAGCTACTGGTGGAATTTACTGCAGGATCAGAGGCAAAGGCTGTTTCAAAGCAGACTATTTCAAAGTGGATAAGCCACTGCATTCATTTCTGCTATTTGCATTATGGTAAACCGGTGCCCAAGGGAATCAGGGCACATTCCACCAGGGCTGCATCTACCTCAGCAGCTTTTCTCAGACTGGTACCAACCGAAGACATTCTAGAAGCTGCTACTTGGAGATCTGCTCATATTTTTACAAAGCATTATCATTTGCCTCTCTTCTCTAAGTCCAGGGCAGGCTTTGCCACTGCAGTTCTGCAGGGCCTTATAGCCGCTCCTAATGCTATTTAGTTCTAGCCTCCCATCCATAGCTTTGGGATTCTACCCAAATATAATGACTGCAACAGTGAAACATGAAGAATATAGTACAGTTGTGTACACTAACCATAAATGTAGATGTTCAAGTGTATTCACTGCTGCAGTCTGGGTTACCCACCTTCCATCCCCCTTTATTCTGGAGCTTCTCTTTCCTTCACTATATTCTACTGCCTTTGTGGTATATTTGCTTTTAGATGATGGTAAAGTCTATGTTGTTACAATTGTATGTACATAATATAGTTTTATATATATTTATATATATTTTTTGCTCCCCATTTGGGGCAAGAAAAACCAAAGAAAATGGCGTCGGCTGCCTGTTTTATACCCCTGACGACCTGACGTCATGGAAAAAGAGACGGCAACTGACGCAGGACCCAAGACTTTGATATTCAGACCGACTGAGGGCAACCTGCCAGCAGATTACCCAAATGTAATGACTGCAACAGTGAGTACACTCGAACATCTACATTTATGGTAAGTGTTGACAACTGTACTGTCTGAATATAGTTTCCCAAGGATACAGATTCCACTTCCACTCCTTACCAACCCCAAACAGTTGGCCAGACCTACCCCCAAATCAGTGGGGAAAGGCTTAAATGCAAGTTCTCTGTCTTCTAAGCATCAGTGCTATTCAACCTGTCCCAGAAAAAGAATGGGGGCAAGGTTTCTACTCAAGACTTTTCCTGGTACCCAGAAAAGACGATTCCCGGTGTCCTGTCCTGGACCTATCTATCCTAAACACTTTTTTGTTAGTCCCAAAATTCAAGATGCTAACTCTTCATCAGCTGCTTTCCATGATAGGCAAAGATGCCTGGTTGGCAACACTGGATTTAAAGGAAGCCTACCTGCACATCCCAATAAGGGAATCTTGCAGAAGATACTTGCACTTCAGAGCAGGCTACATGCACCATCAGTTCTCTGCACTGCCCTTTGGCTTATCTACTGCGCCCAGGGTATTCACAACATGCCTAGCTCCAGTCATTGCATTTTTGCAAGCAAAGGAATATTCAAATATATGCATACCTGGATGATTGTCTAATTCAGGCAGTAAGCCAGGACATACTATTATATTATCTGGCATTTGTAAAGAAATTGATAACTTCTCTGGGGTACACCATAAACAAAAAGAAATCACATCTTGTACCCTGCCAACAAATTGTATTCCTGGGAGCAAGTTTGAATACAACTTCCCAGATGGCCTACCTCACGCCAGAGAAACGAGTTAATTTGACAGCCTACTTCAAACTACTGGCCACAAAGACCCAGCTATCTGCAAGGAAAATACTGCAAGACCTGGGGTTCATGGCCTCTTGCATTCTACTAATTCATGCAAGACAGCAAATGAGGAAACTACAATGGTATCTAAAAAGCCTATGGTGTCAACATTCTCAGGATCTAGAATCAATGATTCCTATCATACCTTGTCTACAGATAGATGTTCATCATGCCATACTGCTGCAGTCATTACACTTGGGTTATCCTGCCGTCAGGCGGGTCCTCGGTCGGCCGAATTCCAAAGTCTTGGTCTGGCATCGGTTGTCGTCGCTTCTTCCCTGACGTTAGAGCGGCAGGGGTATAAAAGAGGCAGCCGACGCCATTTTCTTCAGTCTTTCTTGCCGCGCGGTGCCTGAAGCAGAAGCAGTTCGCAAGTGCCGGTCGGCCAGCTCCTGAGATTTCCAAAAAGGATTTCAGCCGAAGTCTTCTCTAAAGCAAAGTACCCCGTTGGGGAAACTTTTCTTGCCTCAGACCGATGTCAGACAAAGTTAATAATTGCATTTCTTGTGGGAAGCAAATACCGCATAAGGATTTTCACTCATACTGTATTCCTTGCCTAGGCAAAGACCACGACATCTCGGGCTGCCGCTTTTGTGCTAGGTTCAATAAATGCACTATAAAACGTCGGGCAGAGTTCGCCCTTCATTATTTTGGCAAAAAATTTAACTACAGCATGTCATCGGATATCCCAACACCAGGCTTAATGAAAAAACGCAAAGATAAAGATAGGCATCCGAGGCCCAAACCGGATACCGAGACCACGCTTAGGCCTGCCGTCGGATCTCCGGTTCTCAGTGAGGCACCTTCGCAGCCCCTGACTACTGCTGAATCTATTTTACCGGCGACCTCTCAATCTGAAGTTGCAGGCCCTCCGGACATTACCTCTCTGACACCGATGCCACTCTTGGCGGGAACCAGAAAATTTAGCTAGGCCTTCAGTTTTGAAGGCGTTTTAACCTACTTCTATTACCATTAAATCTTACTCAAAGCTAAAGCCCCTATGAAAATTAGGAAACAGGGTCCTCAGACCCCTCTCAGCAACCCATGCCTAAAAAGCAGATGCTCAAGATGGCTGAGGATTTAATTACTCTTATCAGGGTTCTCAGCCCCTTAGAAAAAAAGACCCAGGTTGGAGGAAGACTACCCTTCCTCAGATCAAGCTTCCATTACCTCAGGTTTTCTGAGGACCAGGATTACTCCTATTCTCCCTATGAAGACTCTGATGCAGAGGAATCAATTCCCTCAGTTCCCCCAGAGGACTATTCCTTCGGGGAAACCTTGCATACCTTGAGGGAACACTTCCACTGGGAAGGGCAGGATTACTCAGATTCTAAGAAAAGGCTCCGGGAGTTTCTCCTTCTTCCTCAGCATAGGCCCCTTGCTATTCCTCCGGTTTTAGATATTTTGGATGATGTTTTTGCAGAAGCCATTCTGAATCCAGACTCCTTGCCTCCTGCCCCAGTTAAACCAGACAGATACTACCTGGTCCCTGATTCCCACCAGTTTTTATATAAAAGCCCTGCTGCTGACCCAGAAACCATTTCACAGGGTTCTAAGGGGATTAAGGCCTCTACTGCAAAAAATCCTTTACCTTCTGAAAGAGATTCCAGAGCATTAGAAAGATGGGGGAAGAAGGTGTATACTGCCACTTTAGCCATGAGGGCATTATAGGTTCATAGGTTCATACTAGGCTATCTGCCCTAGGGCATTTATAAGCCTAGCCAGAGTGTGTTTGGCTTTCGCCACCCATTTTAAATTAATTTTGCTATGCCTTTTTTTGAGGTTAGTATACTGTGCCTCTGTCTAACAGTGACACAGAAGTGATAGCCAGGATAAACCTACGATCTCCCATCCACTCATCAAGATTCCTCTTGAAGAGAGTCAATGTGGGACTCTGCCTAACCTGGACTGGGATTTTGTTCCAGAGTGAAGGGCGCCTCTGGGTTATGAATCTGTCCCTCCAGCATGTCCTATTTATTTCAGTGCTGAGGTTCAAGTCTCTCGATGGGATTTGGATTTTCTGAGGTGCAGCATGTCCATTAATTCCGGTTGGACATGGCTTTATCAGGCACAGATCGCCTCTGAGCAGGCGGTATGCCACTGTGTAGAGCTGGGTTTCTTTAACCGGCAGCATATGGCATCTGTTTGAGCCCTTTGATCCTTTTGGTGAGGTACTTTTGGGGTCTTTCCAGTTGCTGCAGGTGTCTGGTAAGGTACATCCCAAAGGGGCATTGTAATTATGGGCCTGATGAGGGATGAGTAAAGAGCGATGACCTCCCCTGATCTAGATGTGAGTCCCTTCATGATTAGGTGGGCTATATAAAATGTTTTTCTAACCACTTTGGCCACGTGGTTGTCAAATGAGAGATTGCTATAAACTTGGGTCCCCAGGTCCCTAATGACTTCATCTGTACTTAAGGGATTAACACCTATGTGGAAATTTGGGCACTTTGTTTTCCCAAAGGGGATGACTATACACTTTTTGGCGTTTAGCTTAAGGCCATGGCTCTGGCACCAGTTGTCTGTTTCTATGAGGCCCTTTTGGAGGATGCTTGTGTCGGCTGGAGAGTCGATTATCGTGCCCAGTTTGCAGTCATCTGCGAACTTGGTCAGCCACAGTCCTTCCGTGTTGGCCTGTACGAAATATATACCGAACAAGAGAGGTCCCAGGACTGAGCCTTGTGGGACGCCACTTGTAACTGGTTTGGAGTCTGACATGGCTCCAGCAATTCTAACCATGTGGGTTCTGTCCTTGAGCCAGTTTGCAACCCATCTAGTGACACAGGGGTTTATATTTAAGCTAATATTTAATTTATATTAAACTGCCAATTTCACATGCTAAAATACCAGCAGTTTTTGATCTCCCAATTGAAACTTAAGATGACACAAACAGATCAACCAGATTTAAAAGAGATGTAGGATTTATTGCATGGAGCAGAACAAGTGGGAAAACATACTTTACATTGTGGTTTTGATTCATTGGAGGCCTCATGTAGAGCAGCTGTCACCGGCTCTGTGATACGTAGACATGCTTGGCTAAAAGAGCAAACCTTACCAGATCATGTAAAAGCAAAGTTATTGGATGCACCATTGCAAAAGGATGTATTATTTGGTGTCAAAGCAGAGGAGGTTTTAAAGAAAATGGAAGAAAAGGCAAAATCTATGCAAACAGTTAAAGATTTCTTGCAGGTACAACCTCCTCGCTTCAGCAGAAACTGGCCATCAAAAAACTGGTCCTTTCCAACCACTGACAGACCCCAAAGGGGTAGGTACAGACGCCCCAGGGGCAGAGGACAACCACAAGGTTCTTACAGACCTAGACAGTGGCAAACAACTCCCAAGAGGTGGAGAAGAAAGGCCTCAACCATTCAGGAAGCAAGCTCAATGACTTCCCCCTACGCCTGCCAAACAAATATTTAATGGCAGCACCTTTGGGCGGGAAACTGGCCTTATTTTCAGACAATTGGCACATTATTACACAGGACAAATGGATTCTGGACATCATAAACAGAGGCTACAGATTCCACTTTCATACCCTTCCAAAAATGAAAGGCA
Organism: Protopterus annectens; assembly: GCF_019279795.1. NCBI lineage: Eukaryota > Metazoa > Chordata > Ceratodontiformes > Protopteridae > Protopterus > Protopterus annectens. The sequence continues at coordinate 667,066,978 of NC_056751.1, read as the reverse complement.
TGCCAAACCTGCCACAAAATCAGTGGGCAGAGGCACAAAAACAAATTTCCGCTCTCATGGATATGAAAGCAATTCAAAAGGTACCTACAAAAGAACAAGGTCAAGGTTTTTATTCAAGACTATTTCTGGTACCAAGGAAGGACAAAGACTGGGGACCCATCTTAGACCTATCTATCCTGAACACGTACTTAGAGGTACCAAAATTCAAGATGCTCACATTACAGCAGCTTCTTCCCATGTTGGGCAAGGAGTCTTGGCTGGTAACGTTGGACCTCAAGGAGGCATACCTGCATGTCCCTATCAGACAAGATTGCAGAAGATACCTCAGATTTCTTGCAGGTACGACGCATTATCAATTCTCTGCATTGCCCTTTGGCTTATCTACTGTGCCCAGAGTATTTACGAAATGCCTGGCATCAGTAATTGCATTTTGCAGAATACAAATCTACCCATATCTGGACGACTGCCTGATCCTAGCGGACAGCAAGGACATTCTACTACAGCATTTGGCGTTTGTAATAAAAATGTTAAATTGCCTAGGGTACACAGTAAACAAAAAGAAATCAAAACTGATACCCTCACAACAGATAATATTCCTGGGTGCCAGCTTAAATACAACGGCCCAGATGGTTTATCTCACGCCAGACAAGCAAAGGCAACCGTCTCAATACTTCAGAAAAATGACAACTTTAACCCAGCTTACTGCAAGGAAAATCCTGCAGGCTTTGGGGTTCATGGCATCCTGCATTCTACTAATACCATTTGCAAAGCTGCATATGAGGAGACTACAATGGTACCTGAAAAACTTATGGTCTCAACACAAACACAGCCTGGAAACAATTATACATTCCATGCCTTCAAAAGGAATTTTTGTGGTGGGCTCAAGCATGCCAAAGAAACACGGTTCTCCCTTTCTGCATACCTCCAAGCAAATCAAACCATCACAACAGATGCTTCAGACTACGCCTGGGGAGCACACATGGCAGGTCAGTGCATTCAAGGAAGATGGTCTCAAAAACACATGCACCTTCACATCAACCAAAATGAGATGCTAGCGGTACAAAATGCTCTCACAGCCTTCAAGGACCTATTGCATCCAGGTCAACTATTAATAAGAACAGACAACACCACAGTTATGTGGTACATAAACAAACAGGGAGGCACACATTCCCTACCCCCTGTGCAGACAGGCAATGACCCTGTGGAACACAGCTTTGGCCTTACAAGTACAACTACAAGCGCAATTCCTGCCAGGAAAGGAAAACATTCTGGCAGACAAATTAAGCAGAAATATGACAGATCCTCACAAGTGGGAGTTACCAGCTGAAAAAATTCTGCGCAAGGACCTATCATCCACAGGCCTGGAAAGTAGACGCTCTATCTTTCAGTTGGGCAACATTGGCAACCTATGCCTTCCCACCTCTATCTCTACTGACAAAAGTTTTACTAAAAGTCAGAGCAGAGAGGCCACAAATGATTCTCATTGCTCCGGACTGGCCTCGACAGCACTGGTACCCGCTCCTAAAGAGCCTATCTCATTCATCACCTTGGATCCTACCTCAATTCCCACTTCTGTTGTCTCAGCAAAATTACAAGATCCTCCACAGTCAGCTCAGGACACTAAATCTAGCTGCATGGAAAATACCTTAACTTATCGATCTACACTCCTCTCAAAGGAGGTCCAGAATGTCATCTTGGAGGCCAGGAGACCCAGTACCAGAAAAACTTACTCAGGCAAATGGAAGCGATTTTGTGCATGGAACCAAGCAAAAGGCCTAAATCCTTGGATATTAAATATACCTCAGATTCTGCAGTACTTAGCTGACATGTTAAACAGTGGGACATGTTAAACAGTGGCCTTTCCTTCTCATCCATCAAAATCCACGCCTCAGCTATTTCAGCACAATACAATACGGATCCTCCCTTATTCTCACATCCTTTACTAAGACAGTTCCTCAGAGGGGCAAAAAATATAAGGCCCCCACGAAATCCACCAGCTCCAGCTTGGGACCTTAACTTCGTACTGGAAAAATTGACATTACCTCCTTTCGAACCTGCCTCCTCAGCAGAACTGCAATACTTGTCATGGAAAACAGCTCTGCTTTTGGCTATTACCTCAGCATGCAGGGTTTCGGAGCTACAGGCCCTTATGGCAGTGCAACCTTTCCTCATTTTCCATCAGGACAGAGTCTCTTTACCAACCCTACCTTCATGCCAAAGGTAGTATCCAGTGTGGCTTTGAATCAGGCTATCCATTTACCTACCTTTTATCCAAACCCCCAGAATAAAGGGGAGAGACTACTTCACTCCTTGGACATTCACAGACAACTTCGATACTATTTGGACAGGACAAAGTAATTCAGAAAATCTGAACAACTTTTTGTGTCTTATGCTGCTGGGGTTCAAGGAAAGGCTATTTCCAAACAGACTATTTCAAAATGGATAGCCCACTGCATCCGCATTTGCTATTCATTTCATGGGAAAACAGTGCCAGGATATATCAGATCACACTCCACCAGGGCAACAGCTACCTCAGCAGCATATCTCAGGGGGGTCCCAACCAAGGACATTTTGGAAGCAGCTACTTGGAGTTCAGTGCACACTTTTACCAAGCACTACCACCTGCCACTATACTCTAAATCTAGAGCGGGCTTTGCCACCGCAGTCCTGCAGGGCATTCTAGCCCCTCCTAATTCAGCTTAATACCAGCCACCCTTCCATAGCTTTGGGATTCACCCAAGTGTAATGACTGCAGCAGTATGGCACGATGAACATAGTACAGTTTTGTACCTACCATAAATGTAGATGTTCAAGTGCACATACTTCTGCAGTCCAGGTTTCCCTCCCTCCATCCCCTCTCAGGACAGGGCTTATGACAAACACCTCTAGCATACATCCAACTTGGGGTACTCCTATATGGTGTATTTGCTTACAACTACTGATTGGTTTTATCTTCTTATGTAAGTTTGCATGACATCATGTATTGCCTATTTGGGGGCACCTGACATCTGGGGCAAGAAAAACTGAAGAAAATGGCGTCGGCTGCCTCTTTTATACCCCCGCCGCTCTGACGTCAGGGAAGAAGCGATGACAACCGACGCCGGACCAAGACTTTGGAATTCCGCCGACCGAGGACCCGCCTGACGGCAGGATAACCCAAGTGTAATGACTGCAGCAGTATGTGCACTCGAACATCTACATTTATGGTAGGTACAAAACTGCACTTTCCTTTGGTGGTCAGAGGCCTGCCACCAAAACAAGGGACTGCCATTCACTCTACCCCTTGTCGCCCTAACCTTAACAACAGACGTATCAGACTATGCATGGGGGGCTCACTTGGCAGGGCAGTGCATTCAGGGCAAATGGAACCCAAGTCAAATGCACCTGTACATCAATCAGAAAGAAATGTTAGCTGTACAGAATGCTCTGACAGCCTTCAAGGACCACATTCTTCCAGGACAATTATTGGTAAAGACGGACAACACCACTGTTATGTAGTACATGAACAAGCAGGGAGGAACCCACTCATACCCTCTCTGCAGACTACCCATGGCTCTTTGGAACACAGCCTTGAGCTACCAAGTGCACCTACAGGCTCAATTCCTGCCAGGAAAGCTAAATACACTGGCAGGTGACCTAAGCAGAAATCTCTTGGTGTCGGTTTTGTGCTTTATTTAATCAGTGCACTATCCGCTGTCGGTATATTTTTGCCTCTAAATATTTTGGTTTTCGGTTTAATTATCCAGAAATGTCGTCGGTTAGCCATCCGACTAACGGGATACCGAGAAAAACGCAAAGATAAAGACAGAGGCAGGCCGCCGAGGTCCAAAGCTGCCGCCTACGCTTCTCCTAAGCCATTCGCCAGTTCGCCGGTACTCAGTGAGGCGCTTTCGCAGCCCCTGATACCCGCTACTTCTGATTCGCAGGCCTCTACTGAGACCCATTCGGAGTCCGGTATGCCATGAGATGCTTCAATTATGGAACCCGCAGATGTCTCTACCTTAGATGGGTCCAGAGCCACTGTGCAGGCACCGACTTCTGAGGGTGTTTTCAGGCCTACAGATTTGTATATTAGACCGACGCCATCTTCAAATCTAAGGCCCAAATCTAAATCTATGTCTAAAAAACTGACTCCTGGGCCACATGTGCAGGCCCCTATGCCTAAAAAACAAATGATCAAAATGGCTGAAGATGTAATTACTCTGATCAGGGGTAGCCAACCCACCCCTTCTAAGAGGCCTAGGCAAGACATTGATTATGAATCTTCTGAACAGGATTCTATTTCTTCTGACTCTTCTAGTGAACAGGATTTGTCTATACCTACTTATGAGGACTCTGATGCAGAAAATTCCATTTCTTCTGCTTCTCCCCCTGAGGATTTTTCTTTTGGGGAAACTTTACATACCTTACGGGAACATTTCCACTGGGAAAGTCAGGATTTCTCTGAATCTAAAAAGAAACTTAGGGATTTTCTTCTTCCTCAGCATAGGCCTTTGGCTATACCTCCTGTTCTAGACATTGTTGATAATGTTTTTTCAGAATCTAGTATGGCTCCTGATTCTCTGCCTCCGGCTCCTTGTAAGCCAGACAGATACTACAGGGTTCCTGACTCCCACAAATTCCTTGATCCTGAAACTATTTCTCAGGGTCCCAAGGGCATTTAAGGCCTCTACTGCTAAAAATCCTACCCCTTCTGATAGAGATTCCAGGGAGCTGGATAGATGGGGTAAGAAGGTTTACACTTCTGCAACCTTGGCAATCGGGGCTTTAAACTGTCAATTTCATATGCTTAAATATCAGCAGCATATCATGGGACTGCTTAAACAGAAAATTATGTTAATTTCTGACTGTGTGGAAAATAAAGATTTACAGGATTTATTGAATTCAGATGAACAAGTTGGAAAACGTACTTTGCAATGTGGCTTTGATTCTTTGGAGGCCTCTTGCAGGGCTACTGTAATTGGGTCTGTGCTAAGAAGGCATGCTTGGCTCAAAGAGCAAACTCTGTCTGATCATGTTAAAGCAAAATTATTGGATGCTCCTTTACAACAGGACCGTCATTTGATAATAAGGCTGAAGAAGTTTTAAAAAAGATGGAAGATAAAGCTAGATCTATGCAAACTGTGAAAGACTTCTTACAACTGCAACCTCCAAGATTTAGTAGGCACTGGCCTACTAAGAACTGGTCCTTTCCATTTCCTTCGAGAGCCACTCAAGTCAAACCCAGACATTCCAAAGGCTCCAGGTTTCAGTCACAAGGGACCTTTAGAATAAAGCAGTGGGGTGCCTCATCCTCCAAATCTGGAAACAACAAGGCACCTCCCTATGGTAAGCAGTCTCAATGACTTCCCTCTACACTTACCGAGCACTTACCTTTTAGCCACCCCTTTGGGAGGAAAACTGGCACTTCATGCAAAAAACTGGCAACTTATAACCCAGGACAAATGGGTTTTAAATATAGTATCCCAGAGGTACAGATTTCATTTCCACACGTTGCCAATCCCAAACGGATGGCCAGACCTGCCCCCAAATCAGTGGGCAGTGGCCCAGAAACAAGTACTGTCTCTCATGAACATGGGAGCTATTCAACCAGTCCCAGAAGAGGAAAAGGGACAAGGTTTCTATTCAAGACTTTTCCTGGTACCCAGAAAAGACAAATCATGGCGTCCAATTCTGGACTTGTCTACTCTAAACACATTTCTGGACATTCCAAAATTCAAGATGCTGACTCTTCAACAGTTACTTCCTGTGCTAGGCAAAGATGCCTGGTTGGTAACTCTAGACTTAAAAGAGGCTTACCTGCATATCCCAATCAGGGAATCTTGCAGAAGATGCTTCCGCCTCAAAGCAGGCTATTTGCATTACCAGTTCTCTGCATTGCCCTTTGGCTTATCTACTGCGCCCAGGGTCTTCACAAAGTGCCTGGCTCCAGTAATTGCATTTTGCAGGCAAAAAAATATTCAAATATATCCATACCTGGACGATTGTCTAATTCAGGCAGAAAATAGGGACATTCTTCAAAACATATGGCATTTGTAAAAAGGGTTCTAACTTGTCTAGGGTACACCATAAACAAAAAGAAAACACAACTGGTACCCTCTCAAAAAATTGCATTCCTGGGTGCAAGCTTGAATACAACTGCCCAGATGGCTTACCTTACGCCAGAAAAGCAAATTAATTTGGTAACTTACTTCAAACAAGTGGCCACAAAAACCCTGCTATCTGTAAGACAAATTCTGCAAGCCTTGGGGTTCATGGTCTCCTGCATTCTTCAATTCCATATGCAAGACTGCGTATGATGAAACTTCAGTGGTACTTAGAGTTTATGGAGTCAACATTGTCACAGCCTGGAAACAATGATTCCTATCATACCTTGCCTGCAAGTAGAGTTTCTATGGTGGGCAGAGGCCTGCCACCAAAACAAGGGACTACCATTCTCTCTACCCCCTGCCACCCAGACTCTAACTACAGACTCATCAGACTATGCTTGGGGGGCTCATCTGGCAGGGAAGTGCATTCAGGGCAAATAGAGCCCAAATCAAGTGCACCTTCAAAAAGAGATGCTAGCTGTACAGAATGCTCTGACAGCCTACAAGGACTACCTTCATCCAGGACAGTTAATGATTAAGACAGACAACACCACAGTTATGTGGTACATAAGCAAGCAGGGGGGTACACATTCCTACCCCCTTTGCAGACTAACCATGGCATTGTGGAACACGGCCTTGACCTATCAAATACAACTACAAGCTCAATTCCTGCCAGGAAAGCTGAATACTCTGGCAGATGAACTAAGCAGAAATCTCATGGACCCACACAAATGGAAACTGGAACCACGGATTTTGAACATGTTGATACGCAAATGAGGGAGTCCAGGCAATGATCTTTTTGCCACCCCAGAACTATCAGTTGGACAAATTCTGCACAGGGACTCATCACAAAAAAAGCTTGGAAAGTTGATGCTCTATCATTCATCTGGAAAAAACCATCAGTCTATGCTTTTCCACCTCTGCCTCTGCTCTCCAAAGTCCTACTAAAAGTCACACAGGACAAACCAAAAATGATTTTGATTGCTCCAGACTGGCCTCGCCAACACTGGTACCCACTCCTGCGCAATGCGTCACATCTTCCACTGTGGCACCTGCCTCAGACATTTTACTTACTATCTCAGCAGAACAACCAAATTATGAACACTCAGCTCCAAACTTTGAATCTTGCAGCGTGGCTATTCACCTAAATTCACCCTTAGCATCCCTCAGCAAACCTGTGATGGATGTCATGTTGGACGCAAGAAGGCCTAGTACTAGAAAATCTTATGCTGACAAATGGAAAAGATTCTGTGCCTGGAATCGGTCACAGAAGGGATAAGCACAACAGTGCCCAATATTCCTCAGATTTTACAATACTTAACTGAGATGCTTTACAAGGGCCTGTCCTTTTCTTCTGTAAAAATCCATGCCTCAGCCATTTCACCTCATTACAACACAGAACCTCCCCTCTTCTCTCATCCTCTGCTAAAGCAGTATCTCAGAGGGGCAATAAACTTAAGACCACCCAGGAGAGCTCCAAACCCTACCCTGGGACCTCAGTTTTGTATTGGAGAGACTCAATCTCCCTCATTTCGAGCCAGCTGCTACTGCAGACTTAGAATTTCTCTCCTGGAAAACAGGTTTCCTTTTAGCAGTCACTTCAGCTAGAAGGACTTCTGAATTACAGGCTCTTATGGCAGTGGAGCCTTTCATTATTTTTCATGCAGACAGGGTGTCTCTCAGGACCAGTCCATCTTTCATGCCTAAGGTGGTATCCAGTGTGGCCCTTAATCAGACTATTAATTTACCAACTTTCTTTCCTAATCCACAGAACAAGCGGAGCAGATTCTGCATTCATTGGATGTACACAGACAACTTAGATTTTACTTAAACAGGACAAAATCTCTTAAGAAAATCTGATCAACTACTGGTGGCATTTGCTGCAGGGGCAGAGGGAAAAAGCTATTGCAAAGCAGACTATTTCCAAATGGATAAGCCATTGTATTCGTTTCTGCTACATGCACCATGGTAAAACTATCCCCCAGGGGATAAGATCTCATTCCACCAGGGCTGCATCTACTTCTACAGCCTTTCTCAGATGTGTTCCTACCAGAGACATTCTAGAAGCTGCTACCTGGAGCTCATTTCCATACATTCACCAAACATTACCATTTACCTTTCTTCTCTAAATCCAGAGCTGACTACCACTGCTGTCCTGCAGGGCCTTATTGCTGGTCTTAATGCTGTGTAAATCCATCCTCCCAATCATAGTTTTGTGAATCTACCCAAGTGTAATGACTGCAACAGTGAAACACGAAGAACATACTACAGTTGTGTACACTTACCATAAATGTAGATGTTCGAGTGTATTCACTGTTGCAGTCCTGGTTACCCTCCCTCCAACCCCCTGTTTTTCTCTTACTATACCTCTACTTTCCTTTACTATGCTTAAAAGCCTTTTTGGTGTAGTTGCTTTGTTTGGAGGTATATTTTTGTGTTTTTTAATTACTTAAATATTTGGCTCCCCATTTGGAGGGCACCTTACATCTGGGGCAAGAAAAACTGATGTAATGGCGTCAGCTGCCTGTTTTATACCTCTGACGACCTGACATCATGGAAGAAGGGACAGCAACCGACGCAGGACCCAAGACTTTGTTAATCAGGCCGACTGAGGGCAACCTGCCAGCAGATTACCCAAATGTAATGACTGCAGCAGTGAATACACTTGAACATCTACATTTGTGGTAAGTGTACACAACTGTACTTTTTCTGCACTGCCCTTTGGCTTGTCTACTGTGCCCAGGGCATTCACAAAGTGCTTGGCTCCAGTTACTGCATTTTGCAGGCAAAGAAATATTCAAATATATCCATACCTGGACGATTGTCTAATTCAGGCAGAAAGCCAGGGCATACTTCTAAATCATCTGGCATTTGTACAAAGGGTTTTAACTTGTCTGGGGTACACCATAAACTAAAAGAAATCACAACTGGTACCCTCTCAACAGATTACATTCCTGGGTGCAAGCTTGAATACAACTGCCCAGATGGCTTTCCTCATGCCAGAGAAGCAAATTCATATGGTAACTTACTTCAAACAAGTAGCCAGAAAAACCCTGCTATCTGCAAGACAAATATTGCAAGCCTTGGGGTTCATGGCCTCCTGCATTCTTCTAATTCCATATGCAAGACTGCATATGAGGAAACTACAGTGGTAGTTAAAATGTCTATGGAGTCAACATTGTCACAGCCTGAAAACAATGATTCCTATCATACCTTGCCTATGCCTGGAATTCCTATGGTGGGCAGAGGCCTGCCACCAAAACAAGGGACTGCCATTCACACTACCCCCTGCCGCCCAAACCTTAACTACAGATGCATCAGACAATGCATGGGGAGGCTCACCTGGCAGGAAGGTGCATTCAGGGCAAATGGAACCCAAGTCAAATGCACCTACATATCATTCAAAAAGAAATGTTAGCTGTACAGAATGCTCTGACAGCCTTCAAGGACTACATTCTTCCAGGACAACTAATGGTAAAGACGGACAACACCACGGTTATGTGGTACATAAACAAGCAGAGGGGTACACATTCCTACCCCCTTTGCAGACTAGCCATTGCATTGTGGAACACAGCCTTGAGCTACCAAGTGCACCTACAAGTCAATTCCTGCCAGGAAAATTGAATACACTGGCAGACGGACTAAGCAGAAGTCTCATGGACCCACACGAGTGGAAACTGGAACCATGGATTTTCAGCATGTTAACAAGCAAATGGGGGAGCCCAGACATAGATCTATTTACCTCCCCCCAGAACTACCAGTTGGACAAGTTTTGCACAAGCACTCCCCACAAAGAAGCCTGGAAAGTGGATGCTCTGTCCTTCAGCTGGAAAAACCTATCAGTCTATGCCTTTCCCCCTCTGCCTCTGCTCTCCAAAGTACTGCTAAAAGTCAAACAGGACAAACCAAGAATGATTTTGATTGCTCCAGACTGGCCATGCCAACACTGGTACCCACTCATGTGCAGTGTGTCGCAAATATCTCCATGGCACCTGCCTCAGACCCCTTCCTTGCTGTCTCAGCAGAAGAACCAAATTCTGCACCCTCAGCTTCCAACATTGAACCTTGCAGCCTGACTGATCTCTTAAATTCACCCTTATCCCTCAGCAAACCTGTGATGGATGTCATCTTGGAGGCGAGAAGACCTAGTACTAGAAAATCTTATGCTGACTAATGGAAAAGATTCTGTGCCTGGAACCAATGTTTAGGGATAAGCACAGCAACATCCAATTTACCTCAGATTTTGCAATACTTAACTGAGATGCTTCACAAGGGCCTGTCTTTTTCCTTTATTAAAATCCATGCTTCAGCTATTTCAGCTCACTAACACAGAGCCACCCCTCTTCTCTCATCCCCTGCTCAAGCAGTATTTCAGAGGGGCAAAGAACTTGAGACCACCCAGGAGAGCTCCTACCCTTGCCTGGGACCTTAACTTTGTTTTGGAGAAGCTCACTCTACCTCCTTTCAAGCCAGCTACTGCTGCAGACTTAAAATTTATTTCTTGGAAAACAGCCTTCCTTTTAGCAATCACTTCAGCTAGAAGGATATCTGAATTACAGGCCCTTATGGCAGTGGAGCCTTTCATCATCTTTCATGCGAACAGGGTATCTCTGAGGACCGATCCATCCTTCATGCCCAATGTGGTTTCCAGTGTGGCTCTTAAATTAACCCATTCATGTGCCAACCTTCTTTCCCAATCCACAGAACAAAGGGGAATGGATTCTGCATTCCTTGGATGTGCACAGACAACTTAGATTCTACTTGGACAGGACTAAATCTTGAAGAAAATCAGAACAATTGCTGGTAGCATTTGTGCAGGGGCAGAGGTGAAGGCTATTTCAAAACAAACTAATTCTAAATGGATAAGCTATTGCATTCATTTCTGCTATAAGCACCATGGAAAACCTATCCCCCAGGGGATCAGATCTCACTCCACCTGGGCTGCATCTACTTCTGCAGCCTTTCTCAGTGGTGTTCCTACCAGGGATATTCTAGAAGCTGCTACCTGGAGTTCTGTACGTACTTTCACCAAGCATTATCATTTACCACTTTTCTCTTAATCCAGAGCTGGCTTTGCCACTGCTGTCTTGCAGGGCCTTATACCTGGCCCTAATGCTGTATACACTCCTCCTCCCAACCATAGTTTTGGGAATCTACCCAAATGTAATGACTGCAACAGTGAAACACGAAGAACGTAGTACAGATGTCCTTCATGGATGCATCTGCAGTCATAACAACTGGGTTGTCCTGTCGTCAGGCAGCCCTTCGGTCGGCCGGATTCCAAAGTCCGGGTCCGGCTTTGGCTGATGTCGCACTTCACCCGACGTCATCTCTGCTGGTCTTCGGGTATAAAGGCATCAGCCGACGCCATTTTCCTCCGTCTTTCTTGCCGCGTGGCGCCCGAAGCAGAAGCTGTTCGCAAGTGCCGGTCGGTCAGATCCAGAGATTACTACTACCGAATACTACTTCGAAGACTTCTAAAGCTAAGTACCCGTTGGGGACTCTTTCTTGCCTCAGCCGATGTCAGAAAAAGTCAATAACTGTTTAACTTGTGGGAAACAAATACCTCATAAAGATTTCCACTCTTACTGTTTGCCTTGTTTAGGCCCAGACCACGGCGTAGCAGCCTGTTCGGCCTGTGCCTCATTCAACCGATGAACGCTTAGGCGTCGGAGTTGCTGAACAGTTTTCGGCTCAGATTTTGCGTACATTATGCCGTCGGATCCTCCGACTACCCAAATTGTTAAAAGCGCAAAGAAAAAGACCGACACTTTCGCGGTCCGGTTTCGGCGAAACCATGGTTAAGCAAACGCGAGTGTCTCGGTTTCGGCGAAACCGAGAAAACTGATCAAAGCACAGCTGAATCAATGACTACTACTGAGGTTCCTGCTACCTTACTTGAATCGGCCTCAGAAATCTTACCTACAACAGTGGTTACTAGTGACTTATCAGACACCATCCCTTTGGATGTCTCTACCCCAGCACGTGGTGCTGCTAGGCCTCCTGCAGCCATGTCTATTAAGGCCTTTGCCAGGGCTAAAGCAGCCAAATCTACTAAATCAGTGCCTGTTAAACCCCCCTCAACTAGGCCCACTTCTAGTTCACAAATGCTTACTCTGGCAGAAGATTTAATATCCTTAATTAGGGGATCTCAACCTCACCCAGACAGGGCCTCTCAGCCCCCAGAAAAGAGACCTAGAGCAGAGCCCCCCGAGCCTGTGTCCTCTGATGATTCCGCGGATGACTCAGATATTACAGAACAGCCAGAGGCTCATTTCTCCAATTATGAAGACTCAGATGCTGAAGAATCCATTCCAGCTGCTTCTCCACCAGAAGAATTCTCCTTTGGGGAAACCTTACATGCCATGCGAGAACAATTCCAATGGCAGGAACAGAATTTCTCAGATTCCAGAAAAAGACTTAGGACTTTTCTGCACCTTCCACAACACAGGCCTTTAGCTATACCTCCTGTCCTCTCTGTTGTGGACGATGCATTTAATGATGTCTGCACTGCACCAGATTCCTTACCTCCAGCCCCTGCCAAACCAGATAGATTTTACAGGGTACCAGACACTCATCATCACTTATACAAGGCCCCACTTGCAGACCCCGAAACTATATCCCAGGGGCCTAAGGCAGTAGCCTCGACCACAGCAAAAAACCCTATTCCTTCTCAAAGGGAAGCCAGGTCTTTAGACAGATGGGGCAAAAAGGTTTACACCTCCGCTACTCTCTCAGCTAGAGCTTTAAATTGTCAGTTTCACATGATACAATACCAAGAGTTTATGCTTGATCAGTTAACTAAAAAACTATTCTCTGATGACTCTATAGATAAGAAATATATATTAAAAATGGTAAATAACATACAACAGGTTAGTAACCATTCCTTAAAATGTGGCTATGATGCACTGGAGGCTTCATTTAGATCAGCCATGACTGGCACAGTGATAAGAAGACATGCATGGCTGAAGGAACAGGTCTTACCGGATCATGTTAAAGCTAAGTTATTAGATGCACCTATGGATAAGGCCAGTTTGTTTGGTACACCTGCCCAGCAGGTAATGAAGAAAATGGAAGAAAAGGCAAAATCTGTACAAACGGTTAAAGATTTCTTGCAGGTTCAACCCCCAAGGTTTAGCAGGAACTGGCCTGCCAAAAATTGGTCCTTTCCTGACTCCACAAGATCCCAAAGGGGCAGGAATAGGCGTCCCAGAGGCAGAAATCAATCCAGAGGGGGTGCCTACAGAGGGCGACAGTGGCAAGGTAATAACAGAGGCACAGACACAGCCACTGCCACTACAACAGCACAGTGACTTGATTCTAACTCCGCCTACCAGGGAACAAATAGCAGCACCATTAGGCGGAAAATTAACCTTATTTTCGAAGAACTGGCACTATATCACAAAAGACAAGTGGATTTTGCAAACCATAGACCAAGGATACCGGTTCCACTTCCACACTTTACCAGTCAAAGAGGAATGTCAAACCTGCCTCCAAATCAAAAACAGAAGCTCTACAGCAGATAATGCAACTAACAAAGATGAGAGCTGTGGAAAGAGTGCCAATAACAGAACAAGGCAAAGGATTCTACTCCAGACTATTCCTAGTTCCAAGAAAGGAAAAAGTTGGAGACCTATTCTCGACCTGTCCACCTTAAATACATACATCATTGTCCCAAAATTCAAAATGCTGACCCTACAGCAACTTCTTCCCATGCTGGGCAAGGAGTGCTGGCTGGTAACTCTAGATCTCAAGGAGGCATACCTGCACGTCCCCATATGACCAATTTGCAGAAGATACCTCAGATTTCTTGCAGGATCAGAGCACTATCAATTCTCAGCATTGCCCTTTGGCTTATCTACTGCGCCCAGAGTATTCACAAAATGCCTGGCATCAGTAATCGCCCACTGCAGACTACAGGGAATCCAAATTTATCCATACCTGGACGACTGCCTGCTACAGGGGACAACAAAAGCAAGCTGACAACAGATTTACAAAGGGTCATTTACTTGCTACAAGCACTGGGATACACAGTCAATTTACAAAAGTCAAGGCTGATACCATCCCAAACAAGGACATTCTTGGGCGCGGAATTGGACACAGTAAAACAAATGGCATTCCTAACTGCAGAAAAACAGAAAGAACTCCCTCTTTACTTCTTGGCACTAACAAGACAGAACAAGCTAACAGCAAGAAAAGTTCTACAGGCCTTGGGCTTCATGGCATCCTGCATAATCTTGGTTCCACATGCCAGACTACATATGAGAAAACTACAGTGGTACCTAAAGAATTTATGGTCCCAACACAGGCACAGCCTAGAAGCAGAAATTCCTCTAATCCCATGCCTAAAACAGGAGTTCCTATGGTGGGCTCAAGCATGCCAGTCAAACCCAGGCCTACCCTTTCACAACTATCAAGCAAGCCAAACCATCACAACAGGCGCCTCAGACCTAGGATGGGGGCTCACATGCTGGACAAATGCGTGCAAGGATTGTGGACACAGGACCAGCTCCATCTGCACATCAACCTAAAAGAAATGCTGGCAGTAAAACTGGCAATCCAAAAATTCAGACCATTCCTCAAAGCAGGCCATTTGATGATAAGGACAGACAACACCACAGTCATGTGGTACATCAACAAACAGGGAGGCACTCATTCATACCCCTATGCAGAATGACTTTGGACCTTTGGAACCTGGCGCTCAGCTACAACATCCAGTTACAGGCAATATTCGTACCAGGAAAGGAGAATACTCTAGCAGACATGTTAAGCAGAACCACCTCGGATGCTCACGAATGGATGCTACACCCGGACATCTTCAAGGCCATCTCAAAGAAATAGGGAATGCCACAGATAGATCTATTCGCTTCCCCTCTCAATCACCAGCTCAAAAATTCTGCACAAGGACATTCCACCCACTTGCATGGAAAGTGGACTCTCTCCTTCAGCTGGAAAGGTCTGACAGCATATGCATTCCCACCTCTTCCTTGATACACAAGGTATTACTAAAAATCAAGGAGGAACGTCCAAGGATAACCCTGATAGCTCCAAACTGGCCAAGACAACACTGGTACCCATTGCTGAGGAGCATGTCTCGGGACAAAATGTGGTCAATACCCCTGATGCCTTTGATGTTAACTCAGAACAACTACAGCATCATGCATCCAAACCTAAAAACGTTGCAACTGACTGCATGGAACATCACATAGCAGCAACTAATCCAGAGCTTTCCCAAAGGGTTAAAGACATTATCCTTGAAGCCAGACCTTCAACAAGAAGGAACTATGCAGGAAAATGGAAAAGGTTTGTCATTTGGAGTGCTGAAAGAGGAAAAGATGTGTCGAATATAGACATTGCTAACATTCTGGAGTATTTGGCAGAGCTTCTACATACAGGCCTGTCCTATTCCTCCATCAAGATACATGCATCAGCTATTTCAGCAGAATACAGCTTTGATCCACCTGTCTTTTCACATCCTTTACTCGGGCAGTTCCTCAGAGGGATCAAGAATGTAAAACCTCCTAGGAAACCACCATTGCCAGCTTGGGATTTGAACTTTGTGCTGGAAAAGTTGACACTCACCTTTTGGACCAGCAGCAACAGCAGACCTGCAGCATCTATCGTGGAAAACTGCTTTCCTACTGGCAATAACCTCAGCAAGGAGGGTTTCTGAACTTCAGGCCCTAATGGCAGTACAACCCTTCCTAATCTTCCACCAAGATAGAGTGTCCATGAGGACTAATCCTACATTTATGCCTAAGGTGGTATCCAGAGTGTCTTTAAACCAGGCAATCCACCTACCTACCTTCTTCCCAAACCCACAAAACAGAGGGGAAAGAATGCTGCCTACCTTGGATGTACATAGACAGCTACGCTACTACCTGGACAGAACAAAAAGTAACAGAAAAACTGACCAGCTTTTTGTAGCCTATGCAACAGGAAGGGAAGGAAAAGCGATTTCCAAACAGACAATCTCCAAATGGATAGGAAATTGCATACGATTCTGTTACTCCTTTCATGGAAAACCAATTCCACAGAACATAAAGCCTCATTCTACAAGGGCAACAGCCACTACCACAGCCTTCTTACGAGGAGTGGCAACCAAGGACATTATTGAGGCGGCTACTTGGACCTCCGTGCATACATTTGCCAAGCATTATAATTTACCTCTGTATTCCAGATCCCGAGCAGGGTTTGCCACTGCTGTACTGCAAGGGATCCTAACCACACCATAATCTATTCTTCCTCCTCCCTAGTTGGCTATGGTATTCTACCCAGTTGTTATGACTGCAGATGCATCCATGAAGGACATAGTACAGTTTTGTACCTACCATAAATGTGGATGTCCGAACTGGATAGCATCTGCAGTCAGATTACCCTCCTCCTTCCCTTTGTGGTACTCCTAGGGTATTTACCCTCCTAATAGCTAGCTGGGGGGAGTCTCTTATGGTGTATTTGTTTGTATATATGTACATACATGCTTATTTTTTGTGTTTGCCTTCTATCTTTTTGGAAACATTGGCATTTACCCAAAATTTAGCCTTCCAAGAGGGCAACTGGCATCTGGGGCAAGAAACACTGAGGAAAATGGCGTCGGCTGATGCCTTTATACCCGAAGACCAGCAGAGATGACGTCAGGTGAAGTGCGACATCAGCCGAAGCCGGACCCGGACTTTGGAATCCGGCCGACCGAAGGGCTGCCTGACGACAGGACAACCCAGTTGTTATGACTGCAGATGCTATCCAGTTCGGACATCTACATTTATGGTAGGTACAAAACTGTACTTTGTGTACACTTACCATAAATGTAGATGTTCGAGTGTATTCACTGTTGCAGTCCTGGTTACCCTCCCTCAAGCCCCCAACTTTTCTCTGGCTATACCTCTACTTTCTTTCACTATGCTTAAAAGCCCTTTTGGTGTATTTGCATTTGGTTGGAGGTATATTTTTTGTGTTTTTAATTTTATTTGCTCCCCATTTGGGGGGCAACTGACATCTGGGGCAAGAAAAACTAATGTAATGGCGTCGGCTGCATGTTTTATACCCCTGATGACCTGACGTCATGGAAGAAGGGACAGCAACCAACGCAGGACCCAAGACTTTGTTAATCAGGCCGACTGAGGGCAACCTGCCAGAAGATTACCCTAAATGTAATGACTGCAACAGTGAATCCACTCGAACATCTATATCTATGGTAAGTGTACACAACTGTACTTTTCTGCCAGTCAAGCAAAACTCTCTGACAGACGACTTAAGCAAAAATCTCCTAGACCCACACGAGTGGCAATTAGACCCCAGCACCTTCAGCCTTCTGTCCCAGAAATGGAGGACCCCAGAGGTGGACCTTTTTGCCTCCACCTACAATCACCAGCTCAGCAAATTCTGCACTAGGACACCTCACAGCAGGGCCTGGAAAGTGGATGCCTTATCCTTCCAGTGGGTAAACCTCTTAATCTGTGCATTTCCCCCTCTGCCTCTTCTCACAATATAATTACTCAAGATAAGACAGGACAGATTCAAGGGCAATCCTGATTGCCCTGGACTGGCCACCCCAACACTGATACCCACTACTGCACAGCCAGTCACTGGTGCCACCCTGGCACCTACCCAGATCCCCACCCTCCTCACTCAGCAGGAGGGACAGATCTTGCATCTGCAACTGAAAACCCTGAATCTTGCAGCCTGGCTTATTCCTTGAATTCTCCCCCAGTGACCAGCCTAAGCAAGCAGGTGCTGGATGTCATTCTTGATGCCAGAAGGCCCAATACAAGGAAATCCTATGCTGATAAGTGGAAAAGGTATTGTTCCTGGATTCAATCTAAAGGAGAGGACACAGCACTGCCCTGCTTACCTCTAATCCTGGATTACCTAGCATATCTACTCCACAGAGGCCTATCCTTCTCCTCCATTAAGATCCATGCCTCTGCCATCTCGGCTCATTACATCACTGAGCCACCTCTTTTCACTCACCCTTTCATCAAACAGTTCCCGAGAGGGGCAGACAACTTAAGGCCACCAAGGAGAGCACTTATTGCTGCTTGGGGCCTTAACTTTGTACTGGAAAAGCTCACGCTACCCCCCCCCCCTTTGAGCCTGCAGCGTCAGCAGCATTAAAATTCCTCTCTTGGAAAACAGCCTTGCTTCTGGCCATCACTTCAGCTAGAAGAGTGTCTGAGCTACAAGCACTTATGGCTGTGGGAACCCTTCATTATTTTTCATGCTGACAGGGTCTCCCTCAGGACTTAACCCTTCCTTTATGCCTAAAGTGGTGTCCAGTGTGGCTCTTAACCAATCCATCCATTTGCCAACCTTCATCCCTATTCCTAATAATAAAGGGGAAAGGATCCTGCACTCCTTGGACGTCCAGACAGCTCAGATGTGATCTGCCCTTCAGGAAATCTGATGAGTTACTAATCAGTTTTGCACCAGGGGCAGAGGGCAAGGCGATTTCAAAACAAACAATTTCCAAATGGATAGTACACTGTATCCATTTCTGCTACAAACACCATGGGAAGCCAACCCCTAAGGGGGTCAGAACACATTCCACTAGGGCAACTTCTGCCTCTACACCATTCATCAGGGGAGTCCCTACCAGGGACATCCTGGAAGCTGCTACCTGGAGTTCTGTACAGACCTTCATCAAGCATTACCACCTGCCTATCTTTTCTAAGTCCAGGGTGGGTTTTGCCACTGCAGTCCTGCAGGGCATACTAGCCAGCCCCAACATTTCTTGACTGCCTTCACCCTATCTTCAGCTTTGGGAATCAACCCAAGTGTGATGACTGCAGCAGTGAAACACGAACATAGTACAGATGTTCTTTGTGTTTCACTGTTGCAATCATTACAGTTGGGTAATCTGCTGGCAGGTTTCCCTCAGTCGGCCTGATTAACAAAGTCTTGGGTCCTGCGTCGGCTGTCCCTTCTTTCATGACGTCAGGTCATCAGGGGTATAAAACATGCAGCCGATGCCATTACATCAGTCTTTCTTGCCGCGTGGTGCCCGAAGCAGAAGCAGTTTGCAAGTGCCGGTCGGCCGACTCCTGAATTTTTCGTTTTCAAGTTTCAGAACAGAAGTCTTCAACTAAAAGCTAAGTACCCCGTTGGGGAAACTTTTTCTTGCTCCTTACGGATGTCAGTAAATGTTAATAATTGTATTATTTCTGGGAAGCAAATACCTCATAAGGATTTTCATTTATACTGTATTCCTTGCCTAAACCCTGACCATGACGTACCTTGCTGTTGGTTTTGTGCTTTATTTAATCAGCGCACTATCCGTTGTCGGCACATTGTTGCTTCTAAATAGTTCGGTTATCGGTTTAATTATCCAGAAATGACGTTGGTTAGCCATCCGACTGCCGGAATACCGAAAAAACGCAAAGAAAAAGACAGACAGGCCGTTGAGGTCTAAACCTGATGACGATGCTTCTCCTAAGCCAGTCGCCAGTTTGCCAGTACTCAGTGAGGTGCTTTCGCAGCCCCTGATACCTGCTACTTCTGATTCGCAGGCCTCTACTGAGACCCATTCAGAGTCCGGTATGCCGCGAGATGCTTCATCTGTGGAACCTGCGGATGTCTACCTTGGATGGGTCTGGAGCTGCTGTGCAGGCACAGGCTTCTGAGGGTGTTTTCAGGCATACAGATTTGTATATTAAACTGACCACCTTCAATATTAAGGCCAAAATCTCCATCTATGTCTAAAAAACCGATGCCCAGGCCACATGTTCAGGCCCCCATGCCTAAAAAACAAATGCTCAAAATGGCTGAAGATTTAATTACTCTAATCAGGGGTTGTCAACCCCCCCCCCCTTCTAAGAGGCCTAGGGTTGAACTTGACTATGAATCTTCTGAACAGGACTCTGTTTCTTCAGACTCCTCTAATGAACAGGATTTGTCCATACCTACTTATGAGGAGACTGATGCAGAGGATTCCATTCCTTCTTCTCCCCTTGAAGACTTCTATTTTGGGGAAACTTTACATACCTTAAGGGAGCATTTCCACTGGGGAAGTCAGGATTTTTCTGAATCCAAAAAGAGGCTTAGGGATTTCTTTCTTCTTCCTCAGCATAGGCCTTTGGCTATTCCTCCTGTACTAGACATTGTTGATGATGTGTTTTCAGAATCCAGTATGGCCCCTGATTCCCTGCCTCCGGCCCCTTGTAAGCCAGACAGATCCTACAGGATTCCTGACTCCCACAAATTCCTTTTCAAAAATCCTGTTGCTGACCCTGAAACCATTTCTCAGGGGCCCAGGGGCATTAAGGCTTCTTCTGCTAAAAATCCTACTCCTTCTGATAGAGACTCCAGGGCACTGGATAGATGGGGTAAAAATGTTTATACTTCTGCAACCTTGGCAATCAGGGCTTTAAACTGTCAGTTCCATATGATAAAATATCAACAGCATATCATGGGACTGCTTAAACAGAAAATGATGTTGATTTCTGACTGTGTGGAAAGTAAGGGTTTACAGGATTTATTGCATTCAGCTGAACTAGTTGGAAAACATACTTTGCAATGTGGTTTTGATTCTTTGGAGGCCTCTTGCAGGGCTGCTGCTACTGGGTCTGTGCTTAGAAGGCTTGCTTGGCTTAAGGAGCAATCTCTGCCTGATCATGTTAAAGCAAAATTGTTGGATGCTCCTTTGCAGCAGGACCATCTGTTTGGCAATAAGGCTGAAGAAGTTCTAAAAAAGATGGAAGATAAAGCTAAATCTATGCAAACTGTGAAAGATCTATTACAAGTACAACCACCAAGATTTAGTAGACACTGGCCTACTAAGAACTGGTCCTTTCCAGTTCCTTCCAGAGCCACTCAAGCCAAACCCAGACATTCCAAAAGCACCAGGTTTCAGTCCCAAGGGACTTTCAGAACTAAGCAAATGGGTGCATCTGCTTCCAAGTCTGGAAATAACAAGATGCCTCCCTGTGGTAAACAGTCTCAATGATTTTCTTTTAAAATTACCAAGCACTTAACTCTTAGCCACCCCTTTGGGGGGAAAACTGGCTCTTCATGCAAAAAACTGGCAACTTGTAACCCAGGACAAATAGGTTTTAAATATAGTGTCCCAGGGATACAGATTTCATTTCCACATTTTGCCAACTCCAAGCGGATGGCCAGACCTGCCCCCAAATCAGTGGGCAGAGGCTCAGAAACAAGTACTTTCCCTCCTAAACATGGGGGCAATTCAACTAGTACCAAAAGAGGAAAAGGGACAAGGTTTCTATTCCAGACTTTTCCTGGTACTCAGAAAAGACAAATCATGGCGTCCCAATTCCTGACCTGTCTACTCTAAACACATTTCTGGACATTCCAAAATTCAAGATGCTGACTCTTCAGTTACTTCCTATGCTAGGCAAAGATGCCTGGTTGGCAACTCTAGATTTAAAAGAGGCTTACCTGCATATCCCAGTTTAGGGAATCTTGCAGAAGATACCTCTGCTTCAAAGCAGGCTACTCGCATTATCAGTTCTCTGCACTGCCCTTTGGCTTATCTACTGCGCCCAGGGTATTTACAAAGTGCCTGGCACCAGTAATTGCATTTTGCAGGCAAAGCAATATTCAAATATATCCATACCTGGACGATTGTCTAATTCAGACAGAAAACAAGGCCATTCTTCTAAAACATCTGGCATTTGTAAAAAGGGTTCAAACTTGTCTAGGGTACACCATAAATGAAAAGAAATCACAACTGGTACCCTCTCAAAAAATTACATTCCTGGGTGCAAGCTTGAATACAACTGCCCAGATGGCTTTCCTTACGCCAGAAAAGCAACTTCATTTGGTGATTTACTTCAAACAGGTAGCCACAAAAACCCTGCTATCTGCAAGACAAATACTGCAAGCCTTGGGGTTCATGGCCTCTTGCATTCTTCTAATTCCATATGCAAGACTGCATATGAGGAAACTTCAGTGGTACTTAAAA
Source organism: Protopterus annectens (assembly GCF_019279795.1). NCBI lineage: Eukaryota > Metazoa > Chordata > Ceratodontiformes > Protopteridae > Protopterus > Protopterus annectens. The sequence goes on along the minus strand of NC_056751.1, from coordinate 667,044,970 downwards.
AGTTTATGGAGTCAGCATTGTCACAGCCTGGAAACTAATTCCTGTCTTACCTTGCCTGTAATTAGAGTTTCTATGGTGGGCAGAGGCCTGCCACCAAAACAAGGGACTGCCATTCACACCACCCCCTGCCGCCCAAACCCCAACTGCAGACGCATCAGACTATGCATGGGGAGCTCCTCTGGCAGGGAAATGCATTCAGGGCAAATGGAGTCCAAATGCACCTTCATATCAATCAAAAAGAAATGCTAGCTGTACAGAATGCACGGACAGCCTTCAAGGACTACCTTCATCCAGGACATCTACTGGTAAAGACGGACAACACCACAGTTATGTGGTACATAAACAAGCAGGGGGGTACACATTTCTACCTCCTCTGCAGACTAGCCTTGGCATTGCAGAACACGGCCTTGAGCTATCAGATACAACTACAAGCTCATTTCCTGCCAGGGAAGCTGAATATTTTGGCAGACTAACTAAGCAGAAATCTCATGGACCCACATGAATGGAAACTGGACCCATGGATTTTCAACATGTTGACACGCAACTGGGGGACCCCAGACCTAGATCTTTTTGCCTCACCCCAGAACTACCAGTTGGACAAATTTTGCACAAGAACTCCTCACAAAAAAGTCTAGAAAGTGGATGCTCTGTCCTTCAGCTGGGAAAACATATCAGTCTATGCCTTTCCCCCTCTGCCTCTGCTCTCCAAAGTTCTACTAAAAGTCAAGCAGGCCAAACCAAAAATAATTTTGATTGCTCCAGACTGGCCTCGCCAACACTGGTACCCACTCCTACACAGCCATCTGCTACTGCAGGCTTAAAATTTCTTTCCTGGAAAACAGCCTTCCTTTTAGCAATCACTTTGGCTAGAAGGATTTCTGAATTACAGGCCCTTATGGCAGTGGAGCCTTTCATCATCTTTCATGCGGACAGGGTGTCACTCAGGACCAACCCATCCTTCATGCCCAAGGTGGTAACCAGTGTGGCTCTTAATCAGTCCATTCATTTGCCGACTTTCTTTCCCAATCCACAGGACAAGGGGGAGCAGATTCTGCATTCATTGGATGTACACAGACAATTTAGATTTTACTTGGACAGGACTAAATCTTGAAGAAAGTCTGAACAACTGCTGGTAGCATTTGCTGTAGGGGCAGAGGGAAAGGCTATTTCAAAGCAAACCATTTCCAAATGGACAAGCCATTGCATTCATTTCTGCTATAAGCACCATGGAAAACCTATCCCCCAGGGGATCAGATCCCATTCCACCAGGGCTGCATCTACTTCTACAGCCTTTCTCAGAGGTGTTCCTACCAGGGATATTCTAGAAGCTGCTACCTGGAGTTCAGTTCATACTTTCATCAAGCATTATCACTTACCAATTTTCTCTAAATCCAGAGCTGGCTTTGCCACTGCTGTTTTGCAGGGCCTTATAACCAGTCCTAATGCTGTATAAATACCTCCTCCCAACCATAGCTTTGGGAATCTACCCAAATGGAATGACTTCAACAGTGAAACATGAAGAACATAGTATGGTTGTGTACAATTACCATAAGTGTAGATGTTCAAGTGTATTCACTGTTGTAGTCTTGGTTACCCTACCTCCAGCCCCCTGTTTTTTCTCTTACTATGGCTCTACTTTCTCTTACTACACTTAAAAGCCTTTTTGGTGTATTTGCTTTTGTTTGGAGGTATATTTTTGTGTTTTAAATTATTTATATATATTTTGCTCCCCATTTGGGGGGCACCTGACATCTGGGGCAAGAAAAACTGTTGTAATGGCGTCGGCTGCATGTTTTATACCCTTGACGACCTGACGTCATGAAAGAAGGGACAGTAACCGACGCAGGACCCAAGACTTTGTTAATGAGGCCGACTGAGGGCAACTTGCCAGCAGAGTACCCAAATGTAATGACTGCAACAGTGAATACACTCGAACATCTACATTTATGGTAAGTGTACACAACTGTACTTTGTGTACAGTTACCATAAATATAGATTTTCTAATGTATTCATTGTTGCAGTCCTGCTTTCCCACCCTCCAGCCCCCTTGTCTCTGTCTCTCTCCTCTTTGTGTATTACTCACCCGTTACAGGGCTATTGGTATTTACTTTTTATTGGTGGTGTTTTTCCCACCATAACTTAGCTCCCTATTTGGCGGGCTCCTGACATTTGGGGCAAGAAAAACTGATGTAATGGTGTCAGCTGCCTGTTTTTATACCCCTGATGACGTGACGTCAGTCCTGAAGCGACAGCAACTGATGCAGAAATACTAAGACTTGGTGTTTGGGCTGATTGAGGGCTACCTGCAGGCAGATAACTCAAGTGTGATAACTGCAACAGTGAATACACTCAAGCATCTACATTTATGGTAAGTGTACACATTTCAGCTCCAGATATTGTTTTCCCATGTTATGAGTGTTTCTAAGTTTCTAAAAAGCAAAAAGATCAGCAAACAAGATCTGAGGTATGGTAGGGGACTAGGGCATTATGGGTAAGGGAGGAGCTCAAGAGTTTCCAGTATCCACAAGCTGTAAAAATTGACTGAGTCATGTCCAAGGATCAGATGCGAACCCACTTGTTGAGGAAGACTAAAGATAAACAACACAGATGGAACGTTATGGTGAATACATAACTTCTTTTGTTTAGCAGCATAAAACAATGAGTGCATGTAAACCATTAATACAGACCTGTATAAATTACTGGAGGAAAGTTTTAAAACATATGTTTATTAGAAACACTAATACTGACAAATGTATTGGAAATTAGACTGAGAAGATACTGTTTCAGAAGGAAGTGTTTACATGTAAGCTAACAAGTGGTTCCTAAGTCCATAATGTTAACTTGCCTAAGTGGGAGGTTTGCATAATGGTTAAGCTGTTACAGACATGAGGTACAGGTTTGATTCTCACGTGTGGTTTGCTAGGTTTGAAATGGCCCACAAGCAGTTAGCCTAGTACTAATTTATGAGCCTGTGAGCCTACTGTTTTCATCCTAATTCCAGTTAAAATCAGGTAAGTTCAAGCACAGATTTGATGGGCAGTTTGTGTTCTGTATTTGGTGCCAGTAAGGTTTTAGGTGAATCTACCACTGTAGTTTCTTTTCCTTGAGTATAGCTCCTGTGTTGCCTTTAAGTGGGCTTGCTGTCATTTTCTCCACAACTTGGAACCCTGATTTCTCAACGTTTCTGCAGTTAGACCACGTTTGCCAAGTGGGTTATTAAGATCTTTAGTTTTATTTATTAATTTCCAGTTTGATGACCGGGGAGGTCCACTGGGCTCAGAGCCTGTTTTCAGTGGAGGCCCGAGGAGAAATGTTGGATGCCTGATTAAGTATTTAGTGACCGTTACCTTTAGGGCATTGATGGCCTTGCCTGTGTAGAATACTCCACATGTGCAGCTCCCCCTAAAACTACACAGACTTTCTTTTGTGGTCATCTCACTCCATGCTGTCATATCTTTCTCTATTGATATGGGACAGAAAGCTGTATCTGTTACTTATAAAGTCACATCCTCATCCTGGAGGCATGCAGGGAAAAATAACATTATTTGTGTCCTTTTCAGGGAAAGCATGTCATTCTAATCCGCTTGTAATATTTAACCCCTTGTGATAGATGAAAGTAGGCTCAGCTTCAAGTAATGCTGTTAATGGATTGGTTTCCACGAGTTATGCACCAGTTTTCAGGCATGGTACTTTTTATTTCTGGGGAGCTCTCTTAGAATGCGAGTGTCATGCTTTTCTCTTTTCAGCATCATTTTGTAAAGAGTTATAAACTACTAGTGCATTTCTTCACCCTGAGCCTCTGCTGAAAATGCCCCAACAGACTTTCCCAGAAAACAAATGCAAATAACATAAATATTTGTTACCATTTTGCTTCGTGACAGAGTTCAGTTTCAGTCCCTCACATCTCATCCAGGTGACTTCTAGAGCAATAAGGTCCCATTTGAAATTATTTTCGTATTCTTTTCAGATTTTGTTGCAGCTTTTTCTTCTGTAAAGACCCAAGTCTGTACTCGTTTGAAGTTTTTTTGACCCACAGTAAAAAAAATAAATAAAAATAAAACACCAGCAGTGTGCCTCTGGTCAACAGTTCCAACCAAAGGACATCCACCTTCATTTTCTATTTACTGTCTTGGAGAGAATCATTCTATTCCTTTTTGTAAGGGGCATTCCTTTCTTAAGAAGAAGACACTTAAAAGTAAGGCTAAATATCTGAAGATCTTGAAGCACCAGAAACACCTAATTTTTAAGCCAAGAGACACCCATCCTTTCACTGTCCTCATGGAAGCATCTTGTTTTGGGGTGTGAAAAAAAGAACAAGTTCTGGCAACACAGAAAGATAAAAAGCCTAGGAAGTTGCACACACCCTTGAAAAAGCCATTCCTCACCAGATTTTTCTTCACATTTTTGTCCCAGAAACTTTCTCTTTTCTCCCCTGGTCAACCAGTAGTTGGTTATTTTTGAATTTCAGCATATTCTTAAGCTTCTATATGCAGTTTCCTCTCTTGATGCAAAATGGACATCTTTTGCAGGGGAGTCCTTCCCCCATTTGATTGCTACATTCTACTTTGATTACAAAAAAAAAACACTGTACAGAAGAGTACTTGCTTGGCAGCCTGGCAGGTGGCTACCAGCTCTTTTATCCCCGTTGTGGAGATTGGCATTTTAGTTACTTTACCCTCACCTGAAAGGAAAAGAGCTGCTTTAGTAGACCCCTTGTTTGACTCTGTGTTAGTGTAGAGGAAGACCAGCACTTAGTGCCCTTCTTGCAGGTAATTTTCCTTCTTGGGGTACAGTACAAGTAAGGTAGAGTTTTTGTCTTTGGGACATCTGCATGAACATCTCACTTTGGTGTGATCCTAAAGCTTGTGAGGGACCATTTAATGTGCATATTGAAAATGAGTCATACAAAATGTATCTGAAATTGTTAGGGATCGGTGAGCATAAGCCTGCTGCTATTTCCGTGGCATTTCAAGAATTTGAGGATGCACTCAAAACATCTCTTTAGAACTAGAGCCCCAACATTTTTGAAAACCCAGTAGGTTTTACAGGCTGGAGGACATGGCTGAATATCTTTTTCCAAAATTCTGTAGCCAATCTTGCTGTTGTCTGTCTAGATGTGTTGGAGGATCAAACTGACACCTGCAAATAACCCTTCCTAATGGTAAGAAAGGCAAATTATTGGATAGGTATTTAATATCTTACATGGAGCTGTGTATTAATGATGCTAGGGGGTGGTGTGATTTTGTTGTTTTCAGTCAGTGTTAACGCTTTGTTAAATTTCAAATTTCTCTATGGCTTTGCACAGGAGTTATGCAAATGCAGACTAAAGGAGCACATGCTCCTCTCAGCCTGTCTGCACTGCATTTCATAAAGAAAACATTCCCATCATCAAACCCTTTTGTGACCCACTAGTAACCTAATTTTCATCATAGTGAATTATATTTATTGCAAAAACCCCTTGTTTGTTGTCTAGACCTTCTTTTTATACATGCTTCTAGAGTGGATTCCATTTTGCTGCATGTGTATGCCTTGCCGACGACTACTAAGGCTAATATCTTCACTAACTGCTTGATTTGTACCTTGGTCACCCTAGCCACCGAGTCTGTCTTGTCATATTCTTTGACTTTACCACTTTAATTTGGTGATTTCATGGTCTTTAAGGAACCTGATTCCTCTTTCCAAACCATTTATTTAAATGTCTTCCTTTTTATGGAGGTGAAACTCATAGTTCTGTGCTGTTTTGTGACAGTACATTGTTGAAGTTTTGTGATGGGGAACTGCATCTGCACATCACTTTGCGTACAGTAGTATCCTTCTGTTACTTGTTTGTGGGATAGGTTGAGGACCCCACAAAAGAAGTACACAAATGGAAACCAGCATGCATACCCTAGTAACAGATGAAAAGTAAATCTGAGCTCTTTAAATCCTCTGTTTAAATGCTTGCAACTGTGAGATTAGGAACTAGTAAGAACTAGATTTGCCCTGACCCATCTGCTGTTGATATACCTGGGATTTATTTCAGAGTAAAGAGCCAAATTCGTGGGCGTGTAAACAGAAGTTGGAAAATGCCTTTTACTGTGCAAGCTGTAGTTCTGCTAAATGGCACAGCACACTTTGTCTTGTTCCATATAACCGAGTGTGAGGTGCTGCTAACTTTGGCTTACAGCAACTTGTAAATGGTTTAAAACACCTTTGATCCAGCAGTTTATGATGAGCTCCTATTGATGCTGATGGCTTGCAGTTAACTCAGGGTTTACTTTTTACATGGCTTTTCTTGCAATTTGTGGTCGTTTCCATGCTGAACGTCTGGTACTGGTGGATAGCATTTGAGTCATGCCTTGTACATATAATAATGATACATATTGATCTTCATTAAGTCTTTGTATTATCAGGCTCTGTGTTAGTGAAGGCCGTCAGTGAGCCCCTTTATTCTGTTTTTATGTTTCCTTTTACAGGCCAGTTCTTTGTCATGATGTCTCCACAAGAGATGCTGCAGAGTACGACACAGAGATCCATTGTACCAAGAACTCATCCGTATTCTCCGTAAGTCTGATTCTTTTTTCTTGATAACAGCATGTGGTGTTCAACTGCAGTACTTGGAGACTTTCATATGACTTGTATATTTTGATACTTTTACCAGAGTACCTCTGAGGCATGACTGGGATGCATTAAGGCTGCACCCCAGATGTTACTCTCTGTAAGTTAATTTTATTGTTTTGTAATACATGGTTCTTCTTTACTTTGTCCACATGCATGATTATTTTCTTAAGTGCGTAACAATACCCGTTTGCTAACCAGGTAGGCCCACTGTCCTCACAATCCCTTTTCAGGGGCGAGCTGGAAGCAATATCTGGTTAAGTGACTCACTCAGGGTCACATAGTAGGCAAATGAGGGACAGGGGGAATAGAACCCTTTCCCACTGGAATTACAGTTCATTTTCTCACCTTTTATGGCAAATGCCAGACTGTTTAAGATAAAGGCTCATAATCTGTAGTCTTTTTTAGCATCACTGAAACGTTTTGCTTGGATGGGCCTTTAGTTTGTTAGGCAGTGTATATAGCTTTGTAAATGAGCCTGGACACTGCTTTATGAAGTGTTTGCACAGTGTGTGTGTTTTGTGTGTGTTTTGTGTGTGTGTGTGTGTGTGTGTGTGTGTGTCAGTTCATCCAGTACTTTTTCTTTGATTAGGTAGCATTATGTCTGTACAGAAAATAGATAGGGTTATGATCGGGTCACCAACCATAACTTCACCAATTATGTGTTCAAGACATAGATGCCAAGAAACTCACCAGGAAAACAAAGCTTAAGACATGAATCTTAACATCCATGTCAAAAACACATGATATGTAGTTACAATTGGAGATCCGATCATAATTTGTAGTAATGCATGGAGATTTGTCTTCTTGTACTACAGATTAGTCAAAAATTAGATTAAAAAGACATGAAATGCATTATGTTAGCACTGAAAGCCAAAGTAGTGAGGGAGTGGTTGACATCATTGCATATTCCTTGTTTATAGGAAGCTGTTTAATTCAAAATACTGTGGTGGTGGTGCTGCGGTAGCGTTGTCGCCTCACAGTAAGACGTTGTCCTATTCGATTCTCAGGTAAAGCGTCTTCTGTGCAGAGACATGCATGAATGGTCGTGCCTTCGTTGAAGGTTGTGCATCCAAGCTGGCAACTCGGTACGTAAAAATCTACTGCCAATCATTAGCGGACCGGAGTTCCGCTGTGGCGACCCCTAACCGGGAAAAGCCAAAAGACACAACTGTGTAATTTAGCACATAGCAGGTAAAAACGAGAGTTGAAATAAAGCCGTGTCTACCTGCTGCTGCTGTTCACTGGTCATTGCTGTCCACCTTTTAGTACAGACCCGACCTTAGCAGTGCATAGGGGGTGCCTAACTGTCCTCTTAGCATTGTTAATGTCCTGGTAGTAGCTTTTAACCAGGATATTATTTAACCCTTTTTTTTTGTTAGTGTAATCACTGCATCCCATGCATTACAGAGTGTTTTTAATGCACTTGTAATCTCCATGTGAGTAAATATATAGCCCAAAGAGAAAAAAAAAATGGGACAAAGAATTTTGATTGCTTCGTTAGTAAGATCTGAAGGCTAAACCCCAGCTGTGATGGAGTTGTGGTCTGCATATATAGAAAGAACTGAGTTTTGTGATGTATAGTATTACTTTGGTGTGTCAGGTGATGACATTATACCTTGTTACAGATGCATCTGCAGAGAGATTATTTCAGAGTCTGATTAAAGTACAGAAACTTTCTTAAGGTAAAACCTGTGCCAGGATGATTAAAATCCCAGGGGGTCATTTTGAGACAAACTCATAATTATAACTGCAAAAATATTTCCTTTTAGTTATTGCAGGGAAGAGGCTAATAAGATTGAGACATGAGTACAGTAAACTCTGTTAACCAGAACTCAAGCAACCTGTACTGTTGAGCAACAAAAAAGTCAAAAGAAATACAGTAAGGTATGAACAGTTCAATTCAGTTTTCATATGTTGTACTTTCTGCCCCCAGGCTTTTAATTACTGTAATTCAATATTACAATCAAATCAATATATTGTTTATGCTACGGTATGGTATGGTATAGTAAAGGGTGCAGTGTTAGTCAAGGCTCTTTTTAGTAGCAACTTTCAAGCAACCAGAAACTACAGTTATCTGGCATCTGCCAACCCTCATGCATGCCGGTTAACTGAGAGTTTACTGTACATTGCTGAACTGTTGTGAACTGCAGGTTTGATTTGAGTTTAGATGAAGCACATAGAGAATCCACTCACCCTATATCTATGAGGCATGGCACCACATGCTATGTTTTAAATTGAATGTCATATTCTTCAGTGCATTTGAGATTGTCTTAGTGTGGCCGCTACAGACAGAGATGTGCAGTAGTTTAGGAAGCAGGCGGCAGAGGTTGGTGCTGTACATGGAGCCAAAATGTAGTATAAAGGTGCAAAAGTAGATTTTCTGACAGCACAGACTTGTCTGACAGTGCATTTGACTAAACATCTGAGCTGTTAATAAGCTACTTCCTGTACCCAAGACACTGTGTTTGATTATTTTTCTCTGCATTGGCCTACTATGCGGCTGTGAGCAAGTTGTTTAACAAGACAGTACTCCCAAGTCACCACCCTCTTACTTGGTTAACAAATGTTTTAAAAATAAATAAATAATGGTAGCAGGTCTTGTAAGTGACGCAACAATGAAAGCTGTGCTGCAGACGTCTGAAGTTATAAAGAAGTTAAATCATTTGGCTGTTGAAAAGTCAAGCATACCAAACAAGTGGTTTGTAGTAAATTACAGTCACAAAACAAAAATAAGTTATGTTAAAAATGCTAAAACATATTGAGTAAGAACAGGCTTGCAAAAAACACTGAATTATTAATGCTTTTAAGGCATCAGAAAGAGAGATTATCTCTTACGTCTATTTATTTTACAAATACTGAAAGCTGTTTCCTGCCCAGAGTACACATTTCATGTATTGCTTCCTAAGTAAATACCTGTGGAGTACTAATGTGAAAATTAAACCTTACAAAGGTGAGAGTTGGGCTATGTTGGTAGAAACAGTTGCAACAGTATATTATGAAAAGCAGAAAGAATACTTGCCTTTGGTTGTGCTAAAAGGTGAATGATCAGCTTTGTGTGGGGGAGATCTGGCACCAGAAATTAAGCTGCCGAAAATTAAGCTTGTTGTCAAAATGAGTTGCATACCTTTAAATTTATGCAAGATGTTATTTATATAAGTGTGTTTTGAGGAGCTGGGAATATTGTACATGTTTAAGCTGCCATGTTGGTTAGGCAGGTTGTCACACCAGTGTTTTGAAAAGTGTAGACAACCAATTATAATCCAGTGAGAAAAAATTGTGGATAAAAAGCTTGTAAAGCTTGAGAGAGAAGGTATGTTAGTCAAGTCAAGCACAGAAAGTGGACAGCACCCGTTTGATCCTTTGTTTTTTTTTCCTCCAGTGATGATCATAGAAACAGTAAATTATAACTGTTAGGATCTTGGGTGATATAATGTGTTCACTTCAACAATATGCTGGTAGCCACAGTGTCAGCACCTGTAAGACTCTGTCAGTCTCATAAAGTTTCCTTTAACTGCCATGCACTTGTACATTACCTTCAATGCAGGTCATGTTTACCATGTTCAAACAAGCATTGAGTACTTTTCCCAGGCTCACTTATTGTCCAGTTTGCTAGCATTTTTCACGTCCACACCCCAAAAAAAACCTCCTCTTGATCAGGTCAATCATTGTTTTTTATCCGCACTGGTATTTTTCATTTATAGCTGCCTTCCTCCTTGGTCTGAGTAGATTGCAGTTTTAATCTGTGATGATGTGAATAGTGGCCTTTTGTTTGTATTTCAGTTGTGGGTTCTTCTTGCGTGATAGTTTTTTTTTTTTTTTTTTTTTTTTGCATATTCCTACATTTTCTAAATCTGTGGGTGTGTGTTTGTTTGTAATGGATAAGGACAATATTTCTGAATTTATAAAGTATCTGGAATGTGGACATAAGACCCCTCCCCCCAAAGACACTCACATTTTACATGTGGTATTCCTAGGGGAAGAACTGTTTGACTCTAGCTGCAGTATATTTGAAACTCATTTTAAAAAGGGCGTTGCCTTCTGAGTCCTCCGCTAGTTCTAAAAGTAAAAAGAAAAGTAAAGCGGATGAAACTTTGAGTGTGTAACAGAGATTTCTCCGACTTCTGTTAAGGTTCCTAGGGTGGACGTTTCTCCACCAGCTCTACTTAACATATCCATTCCTGCTTCTGCTGCTAAGACTGTAGTAATTGTACTGCACGTGTCTCATTTGGAAGTGGTGATTGTAGGGGATCTCCCTTTCAAGAAATGCATTAGTAGCTTTTCTTCTGAGAAGAAACTTTGAGGATATCTAGAGTCTAGACCTTCCTCAATGTTAATCTGTACCTCCAGGTCCATACTGACAAGTAGACTGAGAAGATGAGGATCTTGGGCAAAGCATATATTGAATTAGATGCCCTCTCTTCCCTCCTCTGTATCAAGTATGGCAAAATAACTTAGCTCCATCTCCTTTTGTTGCTCCACCTTGAAGCCTGATCTTGGCACCGAGTGCTTCAGAGCTGCTGAAATTGCCATCAGTTTCATCAGCTCACACCCTGTCTAGGCCTGTGATGCTGATACCTTTAGCACCTTGTTTACCATTGCTGAAAGACCATAACAGCTGAAGATTCAACACCAGTGGAGTAGGGCTGTTTGTAGCTCTGGCCTTTCAGGGCAGCTGTCTGTGGCAGCCTTCTTGGCATTCAAGTCTTCCATAACTGAACAAGGATGACTTTGGCACCAGTGACAGCTCTAGTACAAAGACCTGACTGCTTCTAGCCAGCACCGGTGTCTTTGGTGCTTGGACCAACTTGATCCTAGGATTCTTCAGTGCCGAAATCCTCTGCGTAAAGTAGTGAGAATTAAGAGACCAGACAGATAAAACCTGCTCCGTTGATGAATGTCCTTTTGGAGTCTGTAACAAAGGAGTCCAGCACATCAAAAGTGAGACAAAACATTGCAGCAAAAAGCTATGGAATAAATTGCAATTTGCTGCAAGTTTTTCTCCTTTTTGACATGCAGGAATTTTTTGTTGATATTATGTCTGAAGCCTTGTTCTGTGCACTTTCTGAATTACTTGTGTGGTGTGTTTGTTACTGATCCTTGTCCTCTTGGAATTGACACACCTATCTGCTCCACCCCTCATCATCCCTTATTCGTGTGCTGTAGGTCCCTTACAAAGTCCCCCAAACTGGATACCAGTTTAGAAAGTGACGTGTCTTCAGTATCCCTTCCTATTCCAAATTTGAGGAAAGTTTAGAATTATTGAGACTAAGGGGATTATGGCCTATTAACCCTGTCTGCCTGGAAGAGCAGATAATGGAGGGTTTCTGAATTGCCCTACATATCTCTCTGTTGGTTCTCCTTTATGACCATATGGTTGTATAAGCTCTTGCCAAGGCCTTGGCACAACCTCATATGTGGTAGTTCATGTGCCTAGGATATCTCTGCCTCCCTAGGACTGTGAATGCTTGACTAAAGCTTCCATGGTCAGCTGCATTTCCGTGGCTGCTGCTGTCAAGAAAGAGCCCTTCCAGGGCAGCTTGGTGGTCTAAACATTGCTAAGAAATTTCCGGAAAGGGATCATTTTGGTAAGCACTTCTATGCATCTGGTATCTTCTCCATTCAAGTCCTCAGTTATCTAAAGGTGCAACATGTTTTCAGTCCAACATGCCTTTGAGAATGCTAGGTACAAGTTAGAGTCCTAGGCGAATGTATTAGCAAATATTAATTCTCTCTCTGCAAAGCTGTTTCATAATACAGTAGAGAGATAGAGAATGAAGCTTTTACAGGTGAAATGGGTATTGCTGCTGTTGATGTCTGGCTTAGGTACTGCACTTTTCCAGTGCACTTTGTCATCCTTCCCAAATGCCCCTTTTGATGGCTCATCCTTGTGTGTGCTGCAAGTGAAAGCAAAGCTGCAAGCAGAAAGGGAAGACACATTTGTTGGTGTCTAGCATTCCTCACTTCACAAGTCCTTTTATCTCCACCAGAAGAGTGAACCGGTCAGCAGGTTCCATTCAAATGGTAATCTGAAAGAAATCCACCTGGTCATGGAGGTTTCCAAAACTTGTGCCATCACAGAGGCAGTGGGGCTCTTAAAATCAGGGAATCTGATGTCCTTTCATTCATTCCTCAACTGATGGGTTCAGATCTGGGACTCTGATCTGACTTGGACACTTCTACCAGATCCTCAGACCCAAAACTCTCAAGCTCCTCCATTTACCCATAATGTCCCACCAACCTAACATACCTCCGATCTTATTTGCCACCATTTGGCTTCAGATGTGGATCCTGTTGCTCTCAAGCTTTGGGAGTTATTTTTCAAAAATAGTCGTGAATTTACTTTTAAAAACCTTATCTCTATCTTAATTTCACTTTCTCCTACCTTCCTTCCTTTCTTGCTAGTATTCTTCAGCTGTTTTCTCCTTTTATCTGCTACCATTCTTTCTCGGTACTTCTCTGTAGTACCATTTTTGGTACGTTGTTTTAATTATTTCTTTCTCGATTGGAATATTCCTTACACTACCGCTGTTGGTGGTAGTTCTTCCCTTTCCCTCTTTCTTCTTTTTTAAAAAAAAAAATATAGTGTTAAGTTAGCTCCTCTTCTGATAATTTCCTTTTTTGTGGACTTAGGTTAGACCAGTATGGCTGACAAGCCTACCAGATATAAAAACTGCATAATCTGTGGTCATAAAATCTCTAACTCAGATGCCCACAGGGAATGCATATATTGTTTGGGACCTGCTCATTTAGACATGGACTGCTGTATTTGCTCTGGGATCAATTCCAGAGTATTCACTGATTGGAGAAACAAGTTGGTGTTGAAGGGCCTTCTCCCTTCTACTTTTTTCTTAGCTAGGGCTGAAACCTCCTGTAAGAAATTGGACAAGGGGAAGCCAGACTCCGCTTCCAAGGATAAAGATCCTCACAAGAGGTCACTGGATCACACATCCTCTTCAGCTACTTTGTTGGGACTGTCAACTAAGCTGTCTAAAATATCAGATCTGAATACCTTGGATGTTCATCGTGTTTCACTGTTGCAGCCATTACAATTGGGTTATCCTGCTGGCAGGCTACCCATAGTTGGCCTGAGTTCCAAAGTCTAGGTCCGGCGTCTGTTTCTGTCTCCTCTTCCCTGACGTCAGTGCACCAGGGGTATATAAGATGCAGCCGACGCCATTTTCTTCAGTCTTTCTTGTCGTGCGATGCCCAAAGCAAAAGCAGTTCACAAGTGCCGGTCGGCCGACTTCATTAAAGTTAAGTACCCCATTGGGGAAACTTTTTTCTTGCTCCAGACCGATGTCAGAAAAAGTTAATAACTGTATTTCTTGTGGGAAGAAAATACCTCATAAGGATTTTCATTCTTACTGTATTTCTTGCCTAGGCCCTGACCATAACGTTGCTAGTTGTCGTTTTTGTGCTAGATTTAACCAACGCACTATTAAGCGTCGGTACGATTTTGCATTTCATTACTTTGGCAGAAGATTTAATTCTATAATGCTGTCGGATCAACCGACTGCCGGAATTTACAAAAAACGAAAAGAAAAGGACAGGCATCCGAGATCCAAAACCGACGAGGCTTCTTCTAGGCCTGTCGCCGGTTCTCAGTGAGGTGCTTTCGCAGCCCCTGACGCCCGCTACCTCAGAGCCACAGGCTGCTTCCGACTCCCACGTGGAGCCGACTGGGCCTCTGGAACTCAAGGTATTGGACACTCGAAAACTATTCCCTCAGATGGGTCCGGAGCCGCTGAGCAGGCATTGGCTTCTGAGGGTGTTTTCAGGCCTACACAGTTATATGTGAAACCTACTTCAGCTACAAAGACAGACTAAAGCAGCTCTAAAGACAAAGAAACAAGTACAGCATTCACCTGGACAGGCCTCCATGCCTAAAAAACAGATGCTTAAAATGGCCGAAGACCTTATTACTTTGATCAGGGGTTCCCATCCCCCTCCTGAAAAGAGGCCTAGGCAAGAGTTAGAATATAAATCTTCAGACCAGGTTTCCATTTCCTCTTGATTCCTCCTCTGAACATGATTACTCCATTCCTCCCTATGAGGATTCTGATGCTGAACAATCTATCCCTTCAGCCTCTCCTCCTGAGGATTATTCTTTTGGGGAAACTGCATGCTATGAGGGAGCATTTCCACTGGGAGAGCCAAGATTACTCAGAATCCAAGAAAAAGCTCAGAGATTTCCTTTTATTGCCCCAGCACAGGCCCCTTGCTATCCCGCCTGTTTTAGACATTGTAGATGATGTATTTACAGAGTCTAGTTCTTCTCCAGACTCTTTACCACCAGCTGCTTTTAAGCCAGACAAGTACTACAGGGTTCCTGATTCACATACATTTCTCTATAAAATCCCTGCAGCTGACTCAGAAACCATCTCTCAGGGTCCCAAAGGGGTCAAGGCTTCTACTGCAAAAAACCCTATTCCCTCTGATAGGGATTCTAGGGCCCTAGACAGATGGGGCAAAAAGATTTATTCCTCTGCTACCTTGGCTGCAAGAGCTTTAAATTGCCAATTTCATATGCTTAAGTATCAGCAATATCTTACATCTTTGCTTAAACAGAAAATGCCAGCAAATGCAGAATGTGCAGACAATAAAGAAATGCAGGATTTATTGCATGCAGCTGAACAAGTTGGAAAGCATACTTTGCAATGTGGTTTTGATTCTCTTGAGGCCTCCTGCAGGGCCGCTGTCACAGGTTCTGTCATTAGAAGACATGCTTGGTTAAAAGAACAAAATTTGCCAGATCATGTTAAAGCAAAACTATTAGATGCTCCTTTACAGCATGATACTTTGTTTGGTGCTAAAGCAGAAGAGGTGTTGAAGAAAATAGAGGACAATGCTAATTCTATGCAAACAGTCAAGGATTTCTTGCAGGTACAGCCTCCCAGATTTAGCAGGAACTGGCCTACAAAAAATTGGTCCTTTCCAGTGTCAGATAGACCACAAAGGGGCAGATACAGACGTCCTAGAGGCAGATCACAGCCCCCAAGGCTCATAACAGGCCTAAACAATGGGGTGCTTCCACCTCCAAGAGCGGAGAGGAAAAATCACAGCCATACAGGAAACAGTCTCAATGACTTTCCATTTCCAGCACCAAGCACTTACCTTTTGGCAGCCCCTTTGGGGGGAAAGCTAGCACTTTTTTCACAAAATTGGCACATGATAACCCAGGACAAATGGATTCTAAATATAGTTTCACAAGGTTACATCAGTGGAGCCGAGGTTTTGCCAGGTGTCTCTTTGAGCTCAGGAGGGAGAGATTACTGTTGTAGGATGTATCCTCAGGGAAGTAGGCCAGGCTGAGGGGGCTTCTTTCAGGTGGCTTCTTCCCCTTCCTCTCCCTGCGGGTTAGAGCCTCCCTTCAGTTTCCAAGGCTTTCTTTGAGGGGGCCAAGCTTAGTTTAGTGGGGGTTTTGGTAGTGCTCTATGTCTTTGATGAAGAAAAAAATTTTATTAATATGAGAGATTTTGATTATTTGGATTATTAGGTTCTCTCTTCCCCTCCCCTAAAGAGCCTAGGGTGGATACTGAGTTGAGAGTTTTTGAGCAATGCTACGGAGCTTGTCTTGAGTCTTCCTTCGGCTTCTGTATCTTATGGGAGTCTTTTTCTGGATTCTGATGCGATGACTTGATTCTCTCTGAGGATGGAGGATTCATGATTCATTTTCAGAGAAAGAGCATTTTATGAGGGAAGGAGGGAGGGAAGAGTAAGATTTCTTCCAGAAGGAAAAATTCCAGGAATTCTTGGTTTTACCCCCTTTGGGGCTTCTTTGATACCTCCTTTTTCTCTGGTGGTGAATTGCATGTTTTCAGAGGCTAGACTCGATCTGAATCCCTGCTGCCTTTAAACCCAACCCGATAAAGTTATAGGTATGCCTGAAGCTCAGAGGCTATCTTTAAGAGTCCCTAAGCAGACCCAGAAACTGTCTCTCAAGGCCCTCCCTCAGAGGGGCCTAAAGTTGTTGTCCTGCTAGAAAAATCGAATAGAGGCTGGATTTTTGATAGAGGGAAAGTAGAGGGGTCTTCTTCTTGTACTTTTCTTCCACTTTTCTTCATGAGGGTAGTTTATGTTAAATAATAATTATCTTCTACATGTTAAAGAATCTTCGATAAGATCCGCTGAGTGTGGTGATGCTGCTGTGTAAAGTATTGAAGGTAAAGAGTGTTGTGTGAGCCTGTGTCTTAAACATTGGTGCTGAGTCTGTTTTGATGCTGTGCAGGCAATGCTGAGGTGGATCCGGTTCTTTACTTCTGTGGTGTTCTTTGTAGGGATGAGGCTGATTTACTAGAATTTGGCTGGAGAGACTGTTTAGATGGGGATTCAGTTACTTTGTTCAGTCTGGAGTTTTTTTTGGCCTGTGGAAGCAGTTTTGAGGAAATGCGTGGAGGCCAAGAGGAGTCTAATGGAAACTGTAAGCTTTTAGCAGGCCAGGGGCTCCCAGATTTTTATGAAAAAGCCTACTAAGGAGGTCAGACTTTATGCAGAGATGGTGAGGGCAGTAGGGTAGGTCTATGATTGGTAGGGGAGGGCCTGTTGTCTTTTAGGACAGGGATGATCTGGTTCCCTGCTCTCTGGTCTGAGGAGCAGGTCATTCAGTCCTTTCAGACTTCAACCCCTGCACACGTTTCTCCGCTACACGACAGCTCTCACTTGGCAGCTTTTCAAGGAAGGCTGGCTGTTTCTTTCCAAGAAAATTTGGGATTTAATTCCGAACAGAGGCAGTGGGTTCTGGATATTATTCACCCAAGGCTACAGGTTTCCCATTTCTCCTCCTTGCGAAAGGGGCCAGGCATTTTATTCATTCCTGTTTCAAGTAGAACAGAGAAATTTCTCCTTCACCTCTCTGTTGGGGTCCATATCTAAATTTCAGGTGGTTCCTCTGGGCCTGAAGGCCAAAACGTTATGTCGGCTTTTCAAGATTTAATTTCCTGGAAACTCTGGAACACTGGACTTAAGTAATCCTTGGAGGAAGATTCCAATCCTCAAATTAATTTCTATACCTCTGCCTTTATTAAGTTCAAATAGTTGATTTCCTAACAGCAGCTTTTGAAGCATTGCTGCACAGCACTATAAAGGGTAAATTGATCTCTTAGAAGCTGGAAATTCTCATTAAAAATTCTAGACTAAGTGATAGATCTATCCTGGCTGGACATCTTTTCATATCTTGTTCTGCATCTTCAGATGGGTTTTAAGTCAGCCAGAGTATAGGGTCAAATCTGCTTTACTTATATCAAGCTACTCTTCAAACCCTCAAAAGAAAATCTATCTTCCTTCAAGACACTGCATCATTCTGCAGATCGAAAACAGCCTAGGAGTACAGCATCTGGTAAATGAAGTCCAGTCTAGTACCCTCTCAGGACATTCTGTGAACTGGTGTGAGGTCCAGTACCTTAGCCCAGCCTTTTTTGGTGTGACAACAAAAAGAGCAAATACAGCAGCTACCATCATCCTCTTCTTCAGTCCGGCTGACTAGGGAACCTTCAAGTCACTTAAGATTCATATTCTGTTGTATTCTGGTGCTTCGTAAGGACAAACTGCATTCAATTGTGGATATGGCAATGGGAGTCTGAAATGCTTCCCAACACTAAACTGCATAGGATTGGCTACAATGGTATCACAAAAATCTGTGGATACAGCCTCATTTTTGTGGTGGGCCTAGGACTCTCAATTGACCCGGGGAGACATTCAAATCGAATTTTTGTAGTAATTAGGAATATACCAACAAGGGCTCATCTAACTCGCCAGAGGGTAATGCAGATTCTAACCTGCTTAAGACAGATATTGCTTGGGAGCTCATCTAAAAAGAGATGTTAGTGGACAAAGGTTTACAGCTACCCCAAGTTAGAGGACTGCAGCATGTGGATCCTCGACATTCTACATTTGGGTACAAAACTGTACTTTCCACTTTCACACCATGCCAAGGCAAAACGGTATGCCAGACCTGCCACGCAATCAATGGGAAGAGGCACAAAAACAAGTTTCATCCCTCATGGACATGAGGGCCATTCAACAAGTACCAGAACAAGAGCAGGGTCACGGATTCTATTCAAGACTGTTCTTAGTACCCAGAAAGGACAAAGCCTGGAGACCAATACTGGACCTATCTATTCTAAACACATATCTGGATATTCCATAATTCAAAATGTTGACCCTACAGCAGCTTCTGCCCATGTTGGGCAAGAAGGCTTGGCTTGTGACTTTAGATCTAAAAGAGGCATACCTGCATGTCCCAATCAGACAAACATGCAGAAGATACCTCAGATTCAAAGCTGGCTCAATACACTACCAATTCTTTGCACTGCCCTTTGGCTTATCTACTGCGCCCAGGGTCTTCACAAAGTGCCTGGCACCAGTAATTGCATTTTGCAGACAAAGAGTAATACAAATATATCCCTACTTGGACGACTGCCTTATTCAAGCAGAGAACAAGGACATTCTACTACAGCATCTGGCGTTTGTAAAAAAATTACTGACAAGTCTAGGGTACACAGTAAACGAGAAGAAATCAAAACTCGTACCCTCTCAAGAGATAATATTCCTGGGTGCAACCTTAAATACAACCATCCAGATGGCTTTTCTCACACCAGACAAACAAAGACAACTGAATACTTACTTCAAAATGTTGGCAACAAAGACCCAGTTATCTGCAAGAAAAATTCTGCAGGCCTTGGGTTTCATGGCATCCTGCATTCTGCTAATTCCATATGCAAGACTGCATATGAGGAAACTTCAATGGTATCTAAAAAGTGTTTGGACTCAACATTGCCACAGCCTGGAAACAATAATTACCCTCATTTCCCTGCCTGTAACAGGAGTTTCGATGGTGGGCAAAAGCCTGTAACCACAACACGGGACAGCCATTCACCTTACCCACAGCCAGGCAGACATTGACAACAGATGCATCAGATTACGCCTGGGGGCCCATATGGCAGGAAGATGTATTCAGGGCACATGATCCGCAAGTCAAATGCATCTACATATCAATCAAAAAAGAGATGCTAGCTGTTCAGAATGCCCTAACAGCCTTCAAGGATCAACTTCATCCAGGACAACTACTAATAAAGATGGACAATACTACAGTCATGTGGTACATAATCAAGCAGGGAGGCACTCATTCCTACCCCCTCTGCAAGCTAGCCATGAACTTGTGGCACACAGCATTGACTTACCAAGTACATCTACAAGCTCAGTTCCTGCCAGGAAGGAAAAATACTCTGGCAGACGAACTAAGCAGAAATCTAATGGATCCCCACGAGTGGAAATTGGATCCACAAGTCTTCAGCATGATAACAAAGACCTGGGGATGCCTGGACATAGACCTAGTTGCCTCTCCTCACAACTACCAACTACAAAGATTCTGCACAAGGACTTATCACAAGCAAGCATGGAAAGTGGATGCTCTATCTTTCAGCTGGAAAAATCTTAACAGTATATGCCTCTCCTTCAATGCTTCTCCTCCCCAAGGTACTCCTCAAGGTCAGACAACAGAAACCAAAAATGATACTGATTGCCCCAGGCTGGCCCTGCCAGCACTGGTACCCAATCCTAAAGAGCTTGTCTCACTGCCCAGCCTGGACATTACCACAAATTCCTCACTTGTTGACCCAACAAGACAGCCAGATACTCAAAACCTTAAACCTGGAGGCACAGCAGATAATATAGCCTCTCAAGACACACCTCTTTCTAAAGCAGTAATGGATGTTATTTTGGAGGCCAGGAGGCCTAGCACCAGAAAATCTTATGCAAACAAATGGAAGAGATTCTGTGCTTGGAACAAAGCACAAGGCATTGACATGGTTCTAACAAATATTCCTCAGATTTTACAATACTTAATTGTGATGCTGGATAAAGGCCTTTCCTTTTCATCAATTAAAATTCATGCCTCTGCCATTTCAGCTCATTACAATACAGAACCACCTATTTTTTCTCATCCATTATTGAGGCAGTACCTCAGAGGAGCCAAAAACAAGATCTCCAAGGAGAGCACCAGTACCTGCATGGGACCTCAACTATGTCTTGGAAAGACTCACACTACCTCCGTTTGAGCCAGCCTCTGCAGCTGACGTAAAATTCTTATCCTGGAGAACGGCTCTGCTCCTAGCAATAACCTCCGCTAGAAGAGTCTCAGAGTTACAGGCATTCATGGCTGTGGAACCTTTTATCATTTTCCATCCTGACAGGGTTTCGCTGAGGACAAACCCTACATTTATGCCTTAGGTAGTGTCCAGTGTGGCCCTTAACCAAACAATTTGTTTGCCCTACTTTTTATCCAAACCCACAGAATAAGGGTGAGAAAATTCTGCATTCTTTGGACATTCACAGACAGCTACGCTTCTACTTGGACAGAACTAAAGCTTTCAGAAAGACTGATCAACTTCTAGTGGCATATGCTGCAGCATCACAAGGAAAGCCTATCTCAAAACAGACTATTTCAAAGTGGATAGGCCATTGCATTCATTTCTGCTATTCACAGCATGGCAAATCAGTGCCTAAGGGCATTAGGCCACATTCAACCAGAGCAGTAGCCACTTCAGTAGCCTTCCTCAGAGGAGTACCAACCAAAGACATCTTAGTGGCTGCAACTTGGAGTTCAGTGCATACCTTTACAAAGCACTATCACCTACCTCTCTACTCTAAATCCAGGGCAGGCTTTGCCACTGCAGTTCTGCAGGGCCTTATAGCATCACCTAATCCTATTTAGCTCCAGCCTCCCAACCTTAGCTTTGGGATTCAACCCAATTGTAATGACTGCAACCGTGAAACACGATGGAACATAGTACAGTTGTGTACCTACCATAAATGCAGATGTTCGAGTGTATTCACTGTTGCAGTCCAGGTTACCATCCCCCTTTCTTCTTTGCTGGGACCTAACTGTACTTTTTTACGCTATACAACCTATGTGGTGTGTTTGCTTGTAGATGAAGGAAAAGTTGTTTTTTGTGCATGCATGCTTATTGGCATAATTTAGCCTACCATTTTATGGGCACCTGACATCTGGGGCAAGAAAAACTGAAGAAAATGGCATCTGCTGCATCTTGTATACCCCTGGGCGGACTGACGTCAGGGAAGAGGCGACAGCAACTGACGCCGGACCTAGAATTTGGAACTCAGGCTGACTGCGGGTAGCCTGCCAGCAGGGTAACCCAATTGTAATGACTGCAACAGTGAATACACTCGAACATCTACATTTATGGTAGGTACACAACTGTACTTTCCGACTGCGTCTAGATCCAAAACACTTCAAATCCAACCACCTCTGCTCCTACTTGATCCAGTCACTTGTCAGCTCCCTTCACCTTTCTTGGAGGGACCCCCCCCCCCACAGACATTCAAGACCTCCATCATCCAAGATCCAGCCACCTCTGCTCCTACTTGATCCAGTCACTTGTCATCTCCCTTCACCTTTCTTGGAGGGACCCCCCCCCCATAGACATTCAAGACCTCCATCGTCCGCATCTTGTCTTAGGTCTTATCTGTGTCTGATGTGTATAGGATGATGAAATTTCTCTGAGCTCAGATACAGATGGCGGTACTCCTAGCTCCGCCTCCCACTGGATCCATGAGCTAACCTTTTTCCACTTCCCCCTTGGTCTCTCCTTCTCCGATCTGACCCACTGTTTTAGAGCCAAAGAGAGTTTGTTTTTCGACTCTGGTAACTTTCCTTTTTTGTCTGGCCCAGACTCATTTGAGTCAGTGGACTCTTAGAGCCGAAGTGTTGGTGCTGGATCCAGTGGGGGTGCGATCAACTCCAAAGCTCTTGGAGCCATCTCTTCCCCTGGGGCTTTAGAGCTAGACAGCTTGGGTCCAGCTCCTTCCTTGAGTGGAGTGCTTGTGGGGTTGCAGGAGCTGTTGGTCCAGGAATTATTGTCTCATTTGCCATTGACTTCGGTTTTCCGCAGCACTCTGCCTTCGAGGTTGTGGAACGAGCCTTCTCTTTATCTAGAGAAAGGAAATCTCTGCCCTTTTTGGATCAGACAACTGTATGTCATTTGGTTCTCTGCTTTGAGCCTTGGTCATCCATTCCACTGGGACAGGAAGCCTGATCAAATCTCCAGTCGGTTCCTCAGGCCATCCTTGTCTCTTCTGATACTTCCCTAGACCACCCCACTGTTGAGGTCCCTCAGAAGAGGGCATGTAAAAGTAGACACCTAGATTCCCCTCTGGAATCTCTGGATACTGATTTCGATGAAGGGGAGGGGTCCCCCAGATTTCCACTAGAAGACGTCTCATTTGGAGATATTCTAGAACATTTAAAACAGATCGTTGGTCTTCTGATACCCCTTCCCAAGAGGGAATGTGTGTTCCTGGAGGCTTTTGGGTCTGGCCCAGTCACTTGTTGGGTGACTCCCTAGCTGTGAAATTCGTAGAGCTCGTTTCTCATTGAGCGTGGAAAGAACCAGATACTGTGGAGCTTATCCCTAGACATCCTGACAGTTTTAGCTCCTCCCAAGGACAGAGCACAATGGAGCAAGGGAGTCCTGGTTGATGCCATGGTTGTGACAGCAGCCACCAAAAAGGAGGCTGTGGAACAGAGCTGTTCTGTCATCCCTCCAACAGAGAATCCAGGGCCTTGGACAGATTTGGTAAGCATGTGTATGCTTTAGCAACTTTTGCCCTCTGGCCACTGAATTATGTGGCACATTTTACAAGATTTCAGAGAGATTTGACCAAAGAACCTTCCAGATTTCTTTCTGGGTCCATGTCTTCCTAGGACCAAAATAGTCTCCTTGCCAGGGGTGTAGACAGAAATGTTTGCATTTTGTACTCAAACCTAATGTCCCCACTACTCACTTATCATTTTAAAAATGTACTTAACCCTCAAATGCTAGTCTATAGGAAGGGAATATGTTATTTTCAAAATGCTGGCATTTATACCAATAAAAAGCTATTTCAAAGGTGTATTCCTTTTATACAAGCATTTTTTCTGTAACTCTATACTGTAAATATTTGATCTGAAGTTGTCTTCATTTGTCCTTCAACCTGCGAGTACTCTGATCCAACTGGATCAGACTCTGCTGCATTTCCAGCATCTGATCTGATCTCCAAGCTCCTCCCCATCCATAATACCCTTGTCTCCCTCCTCCCTTCAGATCACATTTGTCGGGTCTGTGTAGACATCATGATCCGCTGCTCTGAGCTACTTTTGGGGTAAGTTCATATTTTTTGTGGGCTTTAAGTCTCTCTATCTGTTTTTTTCCTTCTACCTTTCCTATCACCACCCCCCCACATTTGCGTTGGTAAAAAAACTTTCTTCCTTTGTATCATGTGAGTGTGTTTTTGTGTTTGGGTCTCCTTTTTTTAGGTTTGTCGGAGACTCCCAAACTGGGATTTGTAAGTGCACGGAGTGTGGCCATAAGCTTTCTCCAGGGGGTAGCCACACTCTATGCATTAAGTGTTTAGGGGTCACCCATCTGGAGTCCTCCTGCTCGATCTGCGTGGGGTTCAATCCCTGCGCATTGATCGACAGGAGGAACAAACGGATTTTGAAAGGCCTTTTCCCCACTCGTACCACTCGGGCCCAGGCCTCTAGTTGTATTGCTACTCCTGCTTCTTCTGTCTCTGCCCCAGCCTCTGGGACTCGATCTCCCGCTAAGAGGACTGGGGACAGAGACAAACATAAGCACAGGGACAAGCGTAGGAAGTGGTCCCCCGACCACTCGTCCTCTGCAGGTCCCCCAACCAAAATCAGCTTGGCTCTGAGAACGGAGTCCTCCCTGCTCCATTCTCCTCGCTTCTCCCCAGAGCCGGAGGTGCTTTGGAACCATTCCCCGGCCTCAGCATCACCCCACTTCTCCTCTAGGCCAGTGTCGGTGGCCTCCTCATCCAGATCCACCAGTAGCCTTTCCGAAGCCAAGGTGGACAGGATGATAGGGAGATTCATCCACACCCAGATACAGATGGGGGTCTTGCCTGCTCTCTCTCCCTCCGGAGCAGGGGACATGTAGTCCAGCTTCATTCCGATTACTCTTTCATTGATCTGACCTCCCGGTTTCAGAGTTCTCGAATCTGAGGGCAGTCTGCATCGAGGGGTTGGCGACGGCAGTACCTGGTACCTCAGTGCCGGCCGGTACCTTGGGCAGGTTGGATCCTACGAGTTTGGATAGGTCTAACTGTCTGAGCCATAGCCTCAGTGCCAGATCTGAGGGGATGGTTTTGGCTCCGAGTTTTTGAGAGCGAAGCCTTCCAATCAGAGTCTCAGTGCCTGGAGGTTTGGCTCTGGCTCCCCCATTGATGTAGATGGTTGCAAACCCGTCTGTAGCCCCTTCTCAGGTGGTGCGTTCTCCTCCTGCCTTCGATGTGGTAGAGAGGGTTTTCTCGATCCCGACGAGACCCTTGACGATCTCTTCTTTGGAGTCCACTCTGTCTGTTTTTTTATTTATTTTATTTTACATTTCATGACTGGAAAGTCCAGCTGGACACTGATCCATTTTCAGCGGAGGCCCAGGGAGAAAAGCTCCACTTAAAACAGTGCTAACAAATACATTATATAAAAATACAATACCGTATTCTTAATGCATACAAATATTATAGAAGAACATATTTAACATTTTTTCACAGACATATGTAAAAATGCATCCCTGTATTCTTAAGGCATACTGTAGTATATAGGAGCATATTTAACATTTCTTCACAGACATACAAGTTAGTACCATCAGAATAAGACATTGTTAGGTAAGAATAAGTATTCAGAGGTTAGGCACTACTAGGTGATCTTTGGCAGACTCTTTGCATCACTGCAATGTAGTGGATTAGGCTGGGGAGTCACGCCCTGACAAAATATTGAGTGCTCTTTCTGATAGAACATACTGGACCAAGGGATTACTTGTTGATGCCATGGTAGTGGCAGCGGCCACTAAGGAGCTCACACAGGAGAGCTTCCACGGTCCATCCACCAGACCAAGAGTCCAGGATGATGGACCGCTTTGTGAAGCGGGTGTATGCTTCAGCCACATTTTTGGTACAGGCACTGAACTATATGGCACACGTAATTATACTTCAGCAAGACCTAGTCGACCCCAGGGTCCATGTCGGCAGAGGTCAAGAAGGTTTTCTCTTCTCGTATAGCCACCCACACTTTGATTGCTAACACCTCTGTATGGCTTCTCTCTCATACTACTGAGGGCACCTCTAGAGCTGCCAGGACAGGCGTTACCATCAGGTGCCACACCTGACTCTAGCTTTGTGCATTCTCAAGGCACTTTAAGATATCTTTTATTAACTCCCCATACAATGGTTCCACCCTCTTTGGAAAGGCTGTACACAACACTCTCTTCCAGAGTGAGACAGACTGGAAGACTCTTGTCTGTCATCGGAATCCGCTTCTCCACCCCTCAATGGACCTTTTCAAGGAATCAGTGGGGGGCAATGAAGATGTGGTTCCAGAAATCTCAGAGCTACTTAAGGACTCGCCTTCTCCTAAGGCAGAGGGGGATTCAATAGACGCCACCCCCAAGGCAGAGGGGGGTCCGAGGAATCAGGGGTCTCGAGAGTCTTTCTCAGACAGGCCCACACAGCAGCCCTGAAGGGTTGTCTGGCTGCTCTGCTCTGGAGGCAATTGGGGAACGCCGCCCGCTACACCCAACAGCCTGGGAATCCATCACAGACGATCGTTGGGTGTTGTAGGTCATATCCAGAGGCAATTCAATCCCTTTCATTCAACCACCACTCCCATCTAAATAATTCCTGGACATTCCAACCACACAAAGGGAGGAGGCAGCACTGGAGATTGCAAAGCTGCTGGAAAAGCTGGTCATTCAGCCCGTCCCCCTAGACCAGTCCGAATTAGGCATCTATTCCAGATTCTTTTTAGTGCCAAAGAAAACGGGGGACTTTAGATCTATTCTGGATCTTTCCACCTTAAATCTGTTAGTTGCCAAGACGAAATTCCGGATGGTCACTCTTCAGTCTATCCTGCCTTTGCTGCAGGAGAATGACTAGATGTGCTCTGTCAACCTCCAGGACACGTACTACCACATCAAGATGCACAGGTGTTCTCTGAGATTTCTCCACTTCTGGTTGGGAGTCTGTCATTATCCGTTCAGAACACTCCCTTTGATCTCATCACAGCCTTCAGGGTGTTCACCAAGATGATGGCAGTGATAGTGGCTCATCTGCATCTGGAGGGCTTCCAGGACTTCCTTTACCTGGACAATTGCCTCCTTTCTGCCCCTTCCAGGTATCGACTCTGAAGAAGGGAATCCCTTGCTTGGCAAATAGCCCACCAGTTGGGCATAACCACCAGTCTCAACAAATCCCTACTGACTCCAGGTCAAGTTCTAGATTTCATTTGAACTCAGTTGGACACAACTCAGACCAAGGCTTTTCTAACCTCAGACAAAATTCAGTCCTTGAAACTTCATGTCGTGTGCATCCTTCAAGCCCAGTTGTCGACGGCAGAATTGGTCTTACGGGTGTTTGGGTCTATGGTGGCCACGATCGCCCTCATGCCTACGTCTCGATTACACGAGGATACTGCAATGGACTCTGGCAGTTCAGTGGTCATTGCTAGATCTTCCGTTGTCTCATCTGATTTGCGTATCTGAAGCATGCAGGGATTCTCTTTTATAGTGGATTAATTCCCCAGATCTTCTTCGGGATCATCCCTTTATTCTGCCAGCCCCCTTGGCCACAGTGATCACGGTCGCCTCCCTACTTGGGTGAGAGGGGCATTGTTTGGGAAGGACAGTCCAAGGCACGTGGCCCATCCATGAGACTCAATTGCATATCAGCGTCCTGGCAATGAGGGCGGTGCTCCTAGCATTGCAAGCTCTCCATGCCCATCTTCCTCTCGGGACGATTGCTGTCCAGACAGACAATATGTAAGTTGTCTGGTACATCAACAAACAGGGGGAACCAGATCTTACCCCCTGTGTTACGAGGCCATGAGAATATGGAAGTGGGCGATCTCCACCGGCCATTTTCTGGTGGCAACGGACATTCCGGGGAGGTCCGACATTCTAGCGGACAGTCTCAGCCGGTCTATTCTGATGCCTCACGAGTGGTCTCTGAATTCTTCGGTAGAGAAACAGATTTTTCTCAAGTGGGATCAGCCTTGCTGTGATCTCTTCACCTTTCCCTCCAATGGGAAGTGCAGGGAGTTTTTCGCTCTGAACCCCCCACAGGGGGAAGCCCCCAAAGATGCTCTGATCCATGCTTGGTTCTCTGCATACTTACCCTCCTCTCCCTCTGATCCTGAAATTCCTTTAGAAAGCTCACAGGCTGGGGAGCTCAGTCATCCTCATTGCACCATTCTGGCCTTGCCAAGTCTGGTTCCCCTCTCTTTGGTCTTGCATAGTGTGTTCTCCATGGGCATTAGATTCAGTTCCAGATCTTATCCGTTATCCCTCAGGGATACCTCACCAAGTTATGGTGAGTCTGAAGCTCACCGTTTGGCTGGTGTGGTTCCCATGATAGTCGGGACTCCCGGGTTATCCTCACAGGTCAAAAAGGTATTAGTTGCAGCTCATAAGTCTTCCACTAGGATGGCTTATACCAGCAGTGGAAGTGTTTTGCTCTCTGGGCCTCTCAATGTGATCTAGATCCTTTTACTGCTCCAATTCCGATGGTTCTCAAATTTTTGGCAAACATTTTTCACCGAGGAGCCAGTTCTTCCACGGTCAAGGTCCAAGTGGCAGCTATGTCTAATTTTCATGTAGGCGACAACACAGCTTTTCTAGCTTCTTTTAAGCGTTGCAAGGCCTTTTTGAAGGGTACCTTTTTTGCTTTGGCCACAAATTAAGGACCCAATGCCTGCTTTGGCATCTTACGCTGGTTCTGCAAGCTCTTGTCTCTTTCCCCTTCGAACCAGCAGCTTCAGTAGGTTTGCAGTTCTTGTCTTGGAAAATGGCTTTCCTGATTGCCATTACATCAGCCAAAAGGCTATAAACTCCAGGCATTGTCAATCAGACCTCCATATATGATCTTTCATAAGGACAGGGTGTCTTTACGTACTAATCCCTATTTCCTTCCCAAGGTGGCTTCGGAATCAAATATTAATCAGGTTATTAATCTCCCTGTTTTCTTTCCCAATTTTCAGAACAAGGGAGAGTACAAATTGCATTTGTTGAATGTTCATAGACAATTACATTTTTATTTGCATAGGACTAAGTCTTTCTGTAAATCTGACCAACTCTGTTTCTTATTCTATGCCCTTTCTAGGGAAACCTGTAGCGAAAGTTACCATTGCTCAGTGGATTTCCCAATGTATTATCCTAGCATATTCAACTAGAGGTTTACCCCCTGACAGAACATGGTAAGGTGCATTCGACTAGATCTGTGACTACTTCAGCTGCCTTCTGGTCCAGGGTTTCACTGGATGATATTTGCTCTGCAGTCACTTGGGCATCTTCACATACTTTCATTTCACACTATAAGTTGGACATTCTATCCAGGAACAGGGCAGTCTTTGACTCTGCCATGCTCCGGAATATCCTTCTATGAGGGCCTCCCAGGTGTTTGGTAGCTGGGGACTCTGTCCTACAGGTTGAAGGGCAAATGAAGACAACTTCAGATAAAGAAGTTATGTACTCACCATAATGTTCCATCTAAGTTGTTCTCTTCATTTGTCTTCAACCATCCCTCCCTCCTTCCCCCTGCCTTTTGTGGCTGCGTGGTGGTCTGGATAGAAGAGGTCACCACCTTAGCATTCATTTGTTATTCTACTTATATCTCTGGAGACCTGTGGTTATGGGGTAAGGCCTTGGGTCAGGTTGGGATGCTATGGTTAGCAGTAAACTCGATCTGAAGGGAGGAGGGAGACGGGGCATTATGGGTAGGGGAGGAGCTTGGAGCTCGGATCAGATGCTGGAAATGCAGCCGAGTCGGATTCGGTCGTATCCGAGAAACCACAGGTTGAAGACTAATGAAGAGCAACAACTCAGATGGAAAGTTATGGTGAGTGCATAACTTCATTTTTTACACAGTTCTAAACATTATGTGCTTTTTGAGTACTGAGGTTTCCAAGAGATGCTCAGAAAAAATTTACACAATTGAGTACACTGAGTGTGCCTAGCTACACCCTTGATCCTTGCAACTGGCCACCCTCTAGTTGATTTCTAATGCATCCATTTGGCTGATCTGCCATGCAGCAGAAGGTACCTCATGGGCAGTGGTTCAAGTATAGCAATTAGGAGACATGCCGGGGCGTGACGTGATGTGCTGTGCAGTTGTAAGCAAGAAGGAAAGACCCTGCCTGCCATTAGGCTGTGTTTTTCACCCCCCCCCCCCAAAAGACCTTTTTCTACCACCTCATTGATTTCTAGAGAAATGTGGTTTCATAAATCCCAGGGTCCTTTTCAAGACTCACGTGGAAGCAGTTCTTCCAGGAGCAAAAGGGGGAACGCAAATGGAAGGGGGAATGCAAATGGAAGATGCCACCCCTGTGGCAGAGATGGACCACAGAACCAGGGTTTCTGGGATTCCTTCTTGGACAAGCCCTACCAGGATGCCCAGCTGTTACCGTCTGGAGGCAGTCAGTGGGGCGTTTTGCTCTACACCAAAGAGCCTGGCTATTTGTAACAAGATTCTTGGGTGTAGAGAATTCTATCCAGAGGTTATAGCACACCGTTTTCTCAAATACCCCTACAGGAATGAAAGAATCCCTGATGTTCCACCCAATAAGAGGGAAGCAGCAGCATTAGAAATAGAAAAGCTGCTAGAAAAAAGTCATTCAGTAGGTCCCCCCTGCACCAGAGAGGATCCAAGACCTGTTCACGATTCTTCTTGGTACCAAAAAAGACACGGGACTTGAGATCACTATTGGATCTTTGCAAACTAAATCAGTTTGTGCAATATCCAGGGTTCCGGATGGTCATGGTTCAGTCCATTTTGCCTTTGCATGTGCACGATAGATCTTCAGGATGCATACTGTCACATCAAATTGAACAGGTGCTCCAAAAGATCTCTGCACTTCTGGCTGGGAGCCAGTCCTTACCAGTTCAGAGCACTGCCCTTTGGTCTCATCACAGCCCCCAGGGTGTTTACCAAATGCATGGCGGTGGTGGCAGCTTACCTGAGACTACTGAAATTCTGAGTATTTCCGTACCTAAATGACTGGTTCCTAACTGACTCAACCAAGCACCTACTTCTGTAGGCAAGGGACTACTTGTACCAGTTGTGTCTCCATATAAGCATTACAGCCAGTTACAACAAATCACACCTATGCAGAGTCTGCAGTTTATAGCCTCTCTTCCTCCTGCTTGAATCTGGACACTTCTGATCCCAGGTCCGGAAAGTTATACAGAATACTTCTGTTCCGGCAAAACTAATTTTACCAGCCTTGGGATGCATGGCAGCTGCTATCACCCTCATTCCTCTGGCTAGATTTCATGCGAATACTTTAGTGGACCCTGTCAACCCAGTGGTCTATTCTTCAGTATCTTTTAACCACTCCTGTCAAGATCACCCAGGCATGCAGAAAGCATCTTCTTTGGATTCATTCACACAAACTTCCAAAGCCCATCCTTTTGTTGTTCTCCTGCCCACAGACACAGTGACCATGGACTCTTCCTGAGTGGGGTGAGGGGGCATTATTTGGGAAGGGCAGTCCAAGGTATGTGGTTCCCCGAAGAGGCCAAGATGCTTATCGGTGTCCTCAATGAAAACCGTTCTCCTAGCGTTGCAGGCTTTAAAAGGCATTCTCCCATCTAGGACAATTGCTGTTCAGGCAAACAGCATGTCAGTGGTCTGGTAGATCAACAAACAGGGAGGAGCCAGGTCTTATCTGGTTTGTTGAGAAGCAGAGTGTGGCAGTGGATGATTTTTTCCAGTTGTTTTTTAATAGCAGATCTCATTCCAAACATGATTGCGGACAAACTAAGCAGGTCCATTCGGATGCTTAGCGGTGGTCTTTCAATGTGAAAATAATGGAGAGAATTTTCCATCAATGTAGCTAGCCATGCTACAACCTATTCGTGTCTCTCCTCAACAACAAATGCAGCATGTTCTTTGCCCTTATCTCTCTAATGGAGGAGTTATTGAGAGATGCTGTAGTCCACGATTGGCCCTCTGGTATCTTTTATGCTTACCCACCATTACCTCTCATCCCAAAATTTCTACAGAAAGTATTACAGTTGAAGAGTACAGATGTTCTTCGTGTTTCACTGTTGCAGTCATTACATTTGGGTTATCTGCCTGCAGGTAGCCCTCAGCTGGCCTGAATATCAAAGTCTTGGGTCATGCATCGGATGCTGTCTCTTCTTCCATGACGTCAGGGGTGTAAAGCATGCAGCAGATGCCATTACAGCAGTCTTTCTTGCCGTGCGGTGCCCGAAGCAGAAGCAGTTCGCAAGTGCCGGTCGGCCGACTCCTGAAATTTTTGTTTTCGAGTTTCAGAACCGAAGTCTTCAAAAAAGCTAAGTACCCCGTTGGGGATCCTTTTTTCTTGCTCTAAACCGATGTCAGTAAAAGTTAACAATTATATTACCTGTGGAAAGCAAATATCTCATAAAGATTTTAATTCGTACTGCATTCCTTGCTTAGTCCCAGACCATGACATCCCTCGCTGTCGGTTTTGTGCCTTATTCAATCCTTGAACTATGTGTCATCTGTTCATTTTTGCATCAAGCTATTTCAGTACTCTGCTTAATTATCCAAAAATGTCTTCGGTAAGCCATCCAACTACCGACATTCCGAAAAAATGTAAAGATAAAGACAGAGACAGACCGCATAGGTCCAAAGCTGATGACAACGCTTCCATTAAGCCAGTCACCAGTTCGCCGGTACTCAGTGAGGCGCTTTCACAACCCCTGATACCCGCTACTTCAGATTCGCAGGCCTCTACTGAGACCCATTCGGAGTCCAGTATGCCGTGAGATGCTTCTTCGACTGTGGAACCTGCGGATGCCTCTACCTTGGATGGGTCCGGAGACGCTGTGCAGGCACCGGCTTCTGAGGGTGTATTTAGGCTTACTGACTTGCATTTCAAACCGACGCCATCTTCTTCTTCAAGGCCTAAAACCGGCGCCCAAACCGCATGGTCAGACCCATATGCCTAAAAAACAAATAATGGCTGAAGACCTTATTACTTTAATTAGGGGAAGCCAGTCTTCACCCCCTAAGAGACCTAGAACTGATTTTCCTTCTGATTCTTCTGATCAGGATTTTGAAATTTCTGTTTTTTCTGATTACCAGGATTTGCCCTTATCTCCCTATGAGGATTCTGATGCAGAGGACTCCATACACTCTGCTTCCCCCCCAGAAGATTTTTCTTTTGGTGAAACCTTGCGCACACTTAGGGAGCATTTCCACTGGCAAAGCCAGGATTACTCTGACTCCAAAAAGAGGCTTGGGGAATTCTTGCTCCTACCTCAGCACAGGCCTTTAGTTATCCCTTCTGTCCTGGACATTGTAGATGATGCCTTCTTGGAATCTAGCCTGGCCCCAGACACTTTACCTCCAGCTCCCAGGAAACCTGACAGGTATTAGAGTACCTGACTCTCACAAGTTCCTCTTCAAGAATCCTACTGCAGACCCAGCGACCATTTCACAGGGGCCTAAAGGCATTAAGGCTACTACTGCCAAAACCCTACCCCCTCTGATAGAGATTCCAGGGCCCTGAACAGATTGGGTAAGAATCTTTCCATTCATACTAGTTTAGCTCTTAACATTATTCTCTCCTATTTTCTCAACCCTTTGTCCGGTTGCCCAGATATCCCCTAAATCCTCACTCCCTGCTCCTTACCTGCACTCCCACCACCTTCTACCCTTAGCAGACTAGTAAGCAATTTCTTCCTCTTCCCCACCTTTGTCTTGAACTATACCTGCTCCACTTTAAGCTACTCACCTGCTTACCTTCTCTAACTGGGCTGCTCTGCTCACTGATTGTATCCTTCTCTACTTGCTCTATCCCACTCACCCCTAGTGCTGTTAACCTTATACCTATCGAGTCACATCCACTTTATTATCCATTCAATCACCTTCAACATATAATTATAAACTCCTGCCCTTATCTTACCCCCTCAACATCTCTACTCTACCTCAATATCTAAAACCACTCCTCCTGACTTCTCCCCGCAGCTTACTCCCTCATCACCTCTACTCATTCTCAATAACTATTACCACTCCTCTTACATCTATTTAGTTTATCTTCCACTCCCCTCTACCTCTTCTGACTATCCTTCCATACCACTACAGTTATCGCACCCTACCCTTTAACTACATTTTAAGCTACCTATCAACTTTATATAACCTTTTTATCCTTCTACTTTATATGGCCTACTCTCATTGATCTATCCTCAAAAGTATCTTGTCTTTTCTTCCTTATTTATATTTCTAACTTTAACTTACACACTCACTGCTTATGAACATTACACTCTGAATCACAACGTGTCCTATCTGCAAACACTCCCTACTACACATTCCAACTGCTTCTCTCATAGCAACATCACCTCTACTTCAGCTTATCTGCTTCCTAGGTTCCATAGATGTACCCATGTTTCTTACCTCCCCAACAAGCTAACCCCACCCAAGCACTATAAAAGCTTTAGAATTTCATCGGCACAATCCACAAACATTCTAACAGGTGGAGATATTCATCCAAATCCTGGCCCATCCCCCCTAAATGTCAGTCTACAAAATCAATCATTCAATAATG
Source organism: Protopterus annectens (assembly GCF_019279795.1). Lineage (NCBI taxonomy): Eukaryota > Metazoa > Chordata > Ceratodontiformes > Protopteridae > Protopterus > Protopterus annectens. The sequence goes on along the minus strand of NC_056751.1, from coordinate 667,010,769 downwards.
CTACCTCCTCTATAATATTAGATAACTCCCTCAGGATAGCACAACTTAATATTCGTAGCATTAACAACAAAATTAGTCCACTGCATGCTCTCCTTCAAGCTTATGCATTTGATATTCTTTGTCTTACAGAAACTTGGTAAAACCTTCTACTCATGACCTAGAAATAACCCCACCTGGATATAATATCCTAAGATGCGACCGTACATCAAAAAAGGGTGGGGGCGTAGCAATCTTATTCAAATCTGAACTACTTGTTTCACCCTATGATATATCACTACCCTCTAATACCAATGCCGAGACCCTTACTATTAAACTCCAAATAAATAGCTCTAAATCAATCTGTATAATCTGCTCTTACATCCCCCCAGGAAATAATATTAGCACTCTAGAAAACATTCTTAGTAGCCTTTCCACTCACTTACCTCAAGAAACGATTGTATTAGGTGATTTTAATGTAGACTGGACTACATGTAATTCCCCCAACCCTAACACCCACATAAATCTATTTGGTTTCAACCAAATAATAAACACCCCCTACTAGAATCCACAAACCAAGTAATAAAGAAACTACTCTTGACTGGATCCTTATAAATAGTCATCCAGATACCTACAAAACAGGAACTCTCCCAGATGACATCAGTGATCACATTCTAACCTACATTACAAAACAAAAGAACTACAGCCCTAAAAATAACAATTGTGTTACCTATCGTTCTAAAAAACACTTCCAAGTAGAGAACTTCATTAATGAGCTAAAAGCCTGTAACTGGTCATCTCTAAAGCTACTTAATCTGGATGAAGCAATCTCCTATTTTAATTCTACATTCCTTCAAATTCTAAATAGCCATGCTCCCTTCCGCTCCTCCAGAGTTAGAACGAAAATAGCCCCTTGGCTCACAAAACAAACTAAAGAAAAAATGCTTCTACGAAACAAAATATGGGCAAAATGGAGAACCTCTAAAAGCTCTGCAGACCATCAATACTTTAAACAGGTAAGAAATGCTGTCAAAAAGAATATAATCTCAGACAAAAAAAACTACTATTCCCACCTTCAACAGTCACACTCTAAAAATCCTCAAAAGTTTTGGTCTGGCATTAATAAACTGCTCAAACCAGGACATGCTAGAACTCCTTCCCCCTATTCTATTCCCAGTAATAACCCTCTGCAAGTAGCTAATGCTTTTAACAATTACTTCATTGAAACTATTCAAACTCTAACTCAAACACTAGCACCCATCACCCCCACTCCTTCACAACATACTAACAGTCCACTTCCCTCCCTACATTTGCAACCTGTTCCAACATCCTTTATCTGCAAACTCCTTCAAAAACTCAAACCCTGCACTCCCTCTGCTGATAGCCTCCCAGCAGAATACCTTCAAATTGCAGCTAAAGCCATAGCATACCCTGTTTCCATCCTTATAAACAGATCTATCTCAGAAGGCTACATCCCCTCCATATGGAAAGTGTCTCATATAATCCCCTTGCACAAAGGAGGTAAATCTACTGATATCTCCAACTACAGTCCAATTGCTCTACTCTCCCCATTAGCCAAAATTATGGAAAAATGTATTCACCATCAACTACTTCAGCACCTTCTCCACAGCAACTTGCTTGCTAATTGTCAACACGGTTTTAGGCCCTTTCATAGCACTACTTCTGCCCTGCTAACTTTTATTGATTGCATAAACAGGAATCGGAACAATAACTCTCTCTCAGCCGCTCTATTTATTGACCTATCTAAAGCCTTTGACATGGTCAATCACAATCTACTTATCAGTGTGCTAAAAGCCCAATCTCTTGACCCACAAGCAATCCTTTGGTTCAAATCTTATCTGGAAAATAGACAGCAAGCAGTACTCTGGGACAATAATCTATCCACACACCTCCCAGTGAGCACTGGAGTTCCTCAAGGTTCTATCCTAGCCCTCTTCTTTTCTCCATCTTTATTAATGATCTCCACACTGTTTTTCCACAATCCACCTGTATACAATACGCTGATGACTCTACTCTTATCTGTACTGCCAAGTCTTCTTCCTCTCTCCAGACCCTTACACAAAATGTATTCAACACAGTTGAAAAATGGTTCACCCAACGCTGCCTTCTTCTTAACCCCAAAAAAACTAAACTACTACTTTTTACTCCCACCAAAAAATCAACACAGATCCACTTCACTATTACCTCTGACAATGGAACCTGTATTTCTGATTCTACTGCTCATCTCCTTGGCGAACTATTGACCATAACCTCAACTTCATGCCCATGTTAACAATACTATTAAATCTGTCAATAAAAATTAGGCTCCCTGTATAGAATAAAACCCTTCCTTACCCCACTAGCTAGGAAATCCATTGCCCAGACTCATCTTACATCTACCCTATTCTATGCATCCACCATTTATACCAATCTTTCAAAGCATAATCTCACCAAACTGGAAACTAGCTACAATAACATAACCAGATTTGCCACTGGCTCTCCATATAGAACCCACCATTGTCTTAACCTTAAACAACTCAGATGGCTAGAACTACAAAACCAACTACATTACAATCAACTTGTGATCGCACAAAAAATCCTGCACCATCCTACTAATACTGCTATCCTCTCTAATCTGATCTCCCCATATAAAAATCTTACAACACTACGCTCTTCTAATAAGTTACTTATTGCCAACAATTTATCTAATAACAAAGCGGGTGAGTCACTCTTTTCTAATGTTGTGGGTAGAATCTGGAACAAACTTCCTAGTACACTCACTTCTCTCTCATCTACACCAATCTTTAAGAAACACCTCAGGGATCACCTAAAAATACATTGGCTTTGCCCCTGCTCAAAACCTGATTGAATCATACTTTTCTTTCTTCTCCTCCCCCTTTCCTTGAATCATACTTTTCTTTCTTCTCCTCCCCCTTTCCTCTCCTGCTTCCAGAACAAATCCCCCCCTACAACTCTTGAATAATTACGACCAGCCCCCCACTCTGTTTTACCTGCATCTTCTCCTTCCCATTCTCTTCTTTTTGCTGACTTAATGATTTATTTTTCAAGGGAATGCTAATGTTCAAATACTGTAACCTCTTGTCTGATTGTACATGACACCTACTAAAGAACTAATACTTGATTATTTCTTACACCTACTCTAATGAAACCATAGATTGGTCACAAATTAATAACTTTTCTTAGTATGTCTTGCTATGTAATTGAAACTAGTCATTTTTTGAATGTTTGAATGTTATAATTTACTCATGTTTGGAGCTTTTCTCCCCGGGCCTCTACTGAAAATGGATATGTATCCAGCTAGACTAGCCCGGTCAACAAATATAAAATAAATAAAGTATACACTTCTGCTACTTTGGCTATTAGGGCCTTAAACTGCCAGTTTCATATGCTAAAGTATCAGCAGCATATTATTGGACTACTTAAACAGAAAATGATGTTGATTCCTGACTGTGCTGAAAATAAAGAATTACAGGATTTAATGCATTCTGCTGAACAAGTTGGTAAACATACTTTAAATGTGGTTTTGACTCTTTAGAAGCATCTTGCAAGGCTGCTGTCACTGGGTCTGTTCTTAGAAGGCATGCTTGGCTTAAGGAGCAAAATTTGCCAGATCATGTTAAAGCTAAATTACTGGATGCTCCCTTAAACCAAGACCAACTGTTTGGCAACAAAGCAGAAAAAGTACTTAAAAAGATGGAGGAAAAAGCTAAATCTATGCAAACTGTGAAAGATTTCCTGCAAGTGCAGCCTCCCAGATTTAGTAGGCATTGGCCTTCTACGAATTGGTCCTTTCCTGTCTCTTCCAGGCCTTCTCAGTCCAAACCCAGGAATGGCAGACCACCTAGGCTACAGTCTCAAGGTACTCACAGGCCTAAGCAGAGGGGGGCTCCCTCTTTCAAAGCTGGAAGTAGTAAGACACCCCCCCTATGGAAAACTGTCACAATGACTTAACCTTAAACCTTCCAAGCCCTGCTCAACTGCCTGCTCCCTTAGGGGGAAAGATCGCCTTGCATGCAAAAAACTGGGAAGTCATTACCCAGGACAAATGGGTTTTAAATATAGTTTCCCAAGGATGCAGATTCCACTTCCACACCTTACCAACCTCAAACGGTTGGCTAGACCTACCCCCAAATCAGTGGGCACAGGCTCAACAGCAGGATGTTCATCGTGTTACACTGCTGCAGTCATTACACTTGGGTTATCCTGCCGTCAGGCGGTCCCGCATTCGGCCAGAGTTCCAAAGTCTTGGTCCGGCGTCGGTTGCTGTCGCTTCTTCCTTGACGTCAGTATGCCAGGGGTATATAAGATGCATCCGACACCATTTTCTTCAGTCTTTCTTGCCGTGCAGTGCCCGAAGCAGAAGCAGTTCCCAAGTGCCGGTCGGTCGACTCCTGAGATTTTCGAAGTCGAATTTCAGATCCGAAGTCTTCAGTAAAGCTAAGTACCCTGTTGGGGAAACTTTTTTCTTGCCTCAGACCGATGTCAGAAAAAGTTAACAATTGTATTTCTTGTGGGAAGCAAATACCTCATAAGGACTTCCACTCTTACTGTATTCCATGCCTAGGCCCTGAACACGATGTCACTAGTTGTCGGTTTTGTGCTAGATTTAACAAACGCACTATAAAACGACGTTTTGATTTTGCTTTGCACTACTTCGGCCGAAGGTTCAATTATACTATGCTGTCGGATCAACCGATGACCGCAATTCCGAAAAAACGCAAAGACAAGGATAAAGACAGGCATCCGAGGTCCAAAACCGACGACGAAACCTCTTCTAGGCCAGTCGCCGGTTCGCTGGTTCTCAGTGAGGCGCTTTCGCAGCCCCTGACACCCGCTACCTCAGAGCCACAGGCCGCCTCTGACTCCCACGTGGAGACAACTAGGCCTCTGGAAACTCAAGGTATTGGGCCTACAGAAACTAATCCCTCAGATGGGTCTGGAGCCGCTGAGCAGGCATTGGCTTCTGAGGGTGTTTTCAGATCTTCACAACTTACCATTAAAGCAACAGCCATGGCAAAAGTACCATTAAAGACAAAGAAGCAAGTACAGCATTCTCCAGGACAGTCCTCCATGCCTAAGAAACAGATGCTTAAAATGGCCGAAGACCTCGTTACTCTAATCAGGGGTTCCCATCCCCCTCCTGAGAAAAGGCCTAGGCAGGATACAGACTATGATTCCTCTGATCAGGTTTCCATTTCCTCTGATTCCTCTTCAGACCAGGGATACTCTCTACCCCCCTATGAGGACTCTGATGCTGAAGAATCTATCCCTTCAGCCTCTCCTCCTGAGGATTATTCTTTTGGGGAAACTTTACATATCATGAGGGAGCATTTCCATTGGGAAAGTCAGGATTATTCAGAATCCAAGAAAAGGTTCAGGGATTTCCTTTTATTGCCTCAGCACAGGCCCCTGGCTATTCCGCCTGTGCTAGATATTGTGGATGATGTGTTCTTTGAATCCAGCTTATCTCCTGATTCTTTGCCCCCTGCACCAGCCAAGCCAGATAGGTACTATAGAGTCCCTGACTCTCACAAGTTTCTTTATAAAAACCCTTCTGCTGAGCCAGAAACTATTTCCTAGGGTCCAAAAGGGGTTAAGGCTAACATTGCAAAAAATCCAGTGCCCTCTGACAGAGATTCCAGAGCTTTGGATAGATGGGGGAAGAAGGTTTACGCTTCTGCAACTTTAGCAGTAAGGGCTTTAAATTGCCAGTTTCACATGCTTAAGTACAAACAATATTTAATGGCTCAGTTAAAACAGAAAATGCTTGCAAGCTCAGAAGCTCCTGACTGTAAAGAAATGCAGGATTTATTGCATGCAGTTGAACAGGTGGGAAAACATACTCTGCAATGTGGTTTTGATTCTTTAGAGGCCTCTTGTAGAGCAGCAGTTACAGGTTCTGTGATTCGAAGACATGCTTGTTTAAAAGAACAGAGCTTACCTGATCATGTTAAAGCAAAATTATTAGATGCTCCTTTACAGCATGATACCTTGTTTGGTGTTAAGGCAGAAGAGGTGTTAAAGAAAATGGAGGATAAAGCTAAATCTATGCAAACAGTCAAGGATTTCTTACAGGTACAGCCACCTCGATTTAGCAGAAATTGGCCAACAAAGAATTGGTCCTTTCCAGTGTCAGACAGGCCACAGAGAGGCAGATACAGACGCCCAAGAGGCAGATCTCAACCACAAGGCTCTAACAGACAACAACAGTGGGGCACCTCAACCCCAAAAGGAGGTCAGGACAAGTCTCAACCTTTACAGGAAACAGTCCCAATGACTTCCCCCTTCGTACGCCCATCACTTTCCTTTTGACAGCCCCCTTAGGGGGAAAACTAGCACTTTTTTCTCAAAACTGGCAAACAATCACCAAAGACAAATGGGTTCTGAATATTGTGTCTCAAGGTTACAGGTTCCACTTTCACACTTTACCAAGGCTAAAAGGAATGCCAGACCTGCCACAAAATCAATGGGCAGAGGCACAGAAACAAATTTCAGCCCTCCTGGACATTAGAGCTATTCAAAAAGTACCACAACAGGAACAAGGGCAAGGTTTTTACTCAGGACTCTTCCTGGACCCCCAGAAAGGACAAGGCCTGGAGGCCCATACTAGACCTTTCAACTCTAAATACTTACCTGGATATTCCGAAATTTAAAATGTTGACACTACAGCAGCTTCTACCTATGCTGGGCAAGAAGGCTTAGCTTGTTACTCTGGACCTCAAAGAGGCATACCTGCATGTCCCTATCAGACAAAATTGCAGAAGATACCTCTGATTCAAAGGAGGTACAATGCACTACCAATTCTCTGCACTGCCCTTTGGCTTATCTACTGTGCCCAGGGTCTTTACAAAGTGCCTGGCACCAGTAATTGCATTTTGCAGACAAAAAGGAATTCAAATATATCCATACCTGGACGACTGCCTCATTCAAGCAGAGACAAAGGACATTCTTACAAAGCATCTGGCGTTTGTAAAAAGGTTGCTAATTTCTCTAGGGTACACAGTAAATGAAAAGAAGTCAAAACTAGTGCCCTCACAACAGATTATATTCCTGGGTGCCAGCTTAAATACAACGGCCCAGATGGCTTATCTCACGCCAGACAAACAAGTTCAACTAACTCAGTATTTCCAATTACTGGCAGAAAAGTCCCATCTTCCTGCAAGAAAAATTCTGCAGGCCCTGGGATTCTTGACATCCTGCATACTACTAGTACCATATGCCAGACTGCATATGAGGAAATTACAATGGTACCTAAAAAGTGTTTGGAGTCAACACTCTCACAGTTTGGAAGCAGTAATACCAATGATTCCCTGCCTACAACATGAGTTTCGATGGTGGACACAGGCATGTCACCTAAACAAGGGTCAGCCTTTTACTCTACCCACAGCCAGGCAGACTCTAACAACAGATGCTTCGGATTATGCCTGAGGAGCACACATGGCAGGAAAATGCATTCAGGACAAGTGGACCGCAGACCAAATGCATCTTCACATCAATCAAAAAGAGATGTTGGCTGTTCAAAATGCCCTAACAGCTTTCAAGGACCTTCTGCATCCAGGGCAATTATTATTAAAGACAGACAACACCACAGTAATGTGGTACATAAACAAGCAAGGGGGCACTCATTCTTATCCCCTATGCAGGCAAGCTATGACCTTGTGGAACACAGCTCTAATGTATCAAGTTCATCTGCAAGCACAATTCCTGCCAGGAAAGAAAAAATACTCTGGCAGACGATCTAAGCAGAAATATCATGGACCCTCATGAATGGAAATTGAATCCACAAATCTTCAGCATGGTAACGCAAAAATGGGGATGCCCAGACATAGATCTTTTTGCCTCCCCACTGAATTGCCAACTACAAAAATTCTGCACAAGGACTTATCACACACAAGCATGGAAAGTGGATGCGCTCTCGTTCAGCTGGAAAAACCTAAAAGTTTATGCCTTCCCACCACTGCCTCTCCTTTCAAAGGTACTCCTAAAAGCCAGACAAGAAAAACCACAGATGATCCTGATTGCTCCAGACTGGCCACGCCAGCACTGAACTTAACTCAAGGCCCACCATGGATTTTGCCTCAAATTCCACACCTTCTGACTCAACAAAGCAATCAGATCCTGCACGGTCAGCTCAAAACCCTAAGCCTGGCTGCATGGCAGATTCATTAGTCAAACAGGCAACACCTCTCTCTAAAGCTGTTATGGATGTCATTTTGGAGGCCAGGAGACCTAACACCAGGAAAGCTTACTCAGAAAAATGGAAGAGATCCTGTGCCTGGAACCAGGCTCAAAGCGTTGACCCATTCCTCAGATTTTACAATACTTAACTGAGATGCTGGACAAAGGCCTATCCTTCTCATCAATTAAGATCCACACCTCTGCCATTTCAGCACATTACAACACGGATCCTCCTTTATTCTCTCATCCCTTGCTAAAGCAGTACCTCAGAGGGGCTAAAAACATAAGTCCGCCCCGGAGAGCACCAACTTGGGACCTCAATTTCGTTTTGGAAAAACTAACCCTGCCACCTTTTGAGCCAGCCAATACAGCCAATCTAAAATTTTTATCATGGAAAACAGCTTTGCTTCTGGCAGTAACTTCAGCATGAAGAGTTTCAGAGCTACAGGCATTATTGGCAGTGGAACCTTTTATAATTTTTCATCAGGACAGGGTTTCTTTAAGGACAAACCCTACCTTTATGCCAAAGGTGGTATCTAGTGTGGCTCTTAACCAAACCATCCATTTGTCAACTTTTTATCTAAACCCGCAGAATAAAGGGGAGAAACTTCTGCACTCTTTGGACATGCACAGGCAGCTACGCTTTTACTTGGACAAAACAAAAGCTTTCAGGAAAACTGAGCAACTGTTTGTAGCATATGCTGCAGGATCACAGGGCAAGGCTATCTCAAAGCAGACTATCTCCAAATGGATAGGACACTGTATTCGTTACTGCTACACACAGCATGGAAAATCAGTCCCTAATAACACTAGGCCACATTCCACCAGGGCAACAGCCACTTCAACAGCCTTTCTCAGAGGAGTACCTACCAAGGAAATTTTGGAGGCTGCAACTTGGAGCTCAGTGCACACCTTTACCAAGCATTACCACTTGCCTCTTTACTCTAAATCCAGAGCAGGATTTGCCACTGCAGTTCTGCAGAGCCTCATAGCCAATCCTAACTCTTTATAGACCAGCCACCCAACCTTAGCTTTGGGATTCTACCCAAGTGTAAAGACTGCAGCAGTGTAACACGATGAACATAGTACAGTTTTGTACCTACCATAAATGTAGATGTTCGAGTGTTCACACTGCTGCAGTCCAGGTTACCCTCCCTCCATCCCCTCTGTCCTAGCTGGACTTATCTATACCTTTCTATCCAATGCAACCTTTGTGGTGTATTTGCTTGTAACTGAAGATATTGCTTTTATTTTATATATATATATTTTTTATTAGCAGTATGTATTGCCTACCTACTTGGGGGCACCTGACATCTGGGGCAAGAAAAACTGAAGAAAATGGCGTTGGATACTTTTTGTATACCCCTGGCGCACTGACGTCAGGGAAGAAGCGACAGCAACCGATGCCGGACCAAGACTTTGGAACTCTGGCCGACTGCGGGACTGCCTGATGGCAGGATAACCCAAGTGTAATGACTGCAGCAGTGTGAATACTCGAACATCTACATTTATGGTAGGTACAAAACTGTACTTTCTCTTTCTTCTAAGTATCAGGGCTATTCAACCTGTCCCAGCAGAAGAAAGGGGACAAGGTTTTTACTCAAGACTTTGGTACCCAGAAAGGACAGCTCCTGGCATCCTATCTTGGACCTCTCTATTCTAAACACCTTTTTGGTAATCCCAAAATTCAAAAACTGCTTCCCATGCTAGGCAAAGATGCCTGGTTGGCAACCTTGGACTTAAGGAAGCTTACCTGCATATTCCAGTAAGGGAATCTTGCAGGAAATACCTATGCTTCAGAGCAGGCTACATGCACCATCAGTTCTCTGCACTTCCCTTTGCCTTATCTACTGTACCCAGGGTATTCACAAAATGCCTAGATCCAGTCATTGCATTTTGCAGGCAAAGAAATATTCAAATATACCCTTACCTGGACGATTGTTTAATTCAGGCAGAAAGTCAGGACATGCTACTAAATCATCTGGCATTTGTAAAGAAACTGCTGACCTCACTGGGGTACACCATAAACGAAAAGAAATCTCATCTAGTACCCTGCCAACAAATTGTATTCCTGGGAGCAAGCTTGAACACATCTTCCCAGATGGTTTACCTCACACCAGAGAAATAAGTTTACTTGACAGCCTACTTCAAAATACTGGCCACAAGGACTCAGCTGTCTGCAAGGAAAATCCTGCAAGCCCTGGGGTTCATGGCCTCTTGCATCCAACTAATTCCATATGCAAGACTGCATATGAGGACACTATAGTGGTATCTAAAAAGCCTATGGCATCAACATTCTCAGGACCTGGAATCAATGATTCCTATCATTCCTTGTATAAAGACAGAGTTCCTTTGGTGGGCAGAGGTCTGCTACGACAACAAGGGACTGCCATTGACTCTACCCCCTGCCGCCCAAACCCTAACAGATGCATCAAACTATGCATGTGGCGCTCACTTGGCAGGGCAGTGGATTCAGGGCAATTGGAACCAGAGTCAAATGCACCTACATATCAGTCAAAAAGAAATGTTAGCTGTACAGAATTCTCTGACAGCCTTCAAGGACCACATTCTTCCAGGACAATTATTGGTAAAGACAGACAACACCACTGTTATGTGGTACATAAACAAGCAGGGGGAAACCCACTCGTGCCCTCTCTGCAGACTAGCCATGACTATGTGGAACACAGCTTTGAGCTACCAAGTACACCTACAAGCTCAATTCCTGCCAGGCAAGCTAAATTCACAGACAGACGACCTAAGCAGAAATCTCATGGACCCACACTAGTGGAAACTGGAACCAAAGATATTCAACATTTTGAGAAACAAATGGGGGAACCCAGAGATAGACCTGTTTGCCTCCCCACAGAACTACCAATTGGACAAATTCTGCACAAGGACTCCCCACAGACAAGCTTAGAAGATGGATGCCCTGTCCTTCACCTGGGAAAGCCTCTCAGTTTATGCCTTTCCCCCTCTGCCTCTCCTCTCGAAAGTTCTGTTAAAGATCAAACAGGACAAACCAAGGACAATACTGATTGCACCAGACTGGTCACACCAGCACTGGTACCCCCTCTTGTGCAGTATGTCACTGCTGGAACCATGGCATATGCCTCAGACCCCTTCCCTGCTGTCCCAGCAGGAGGGACAGATTCTGCACCCTCAGCTTCAAACCCCTGAACCTTGCAGCCTGGCTAATTACTTGAGATCTCCAATAGCATCCCTCAGTAAGCAGGTGCTAGATGTCATTCTGGAGGCATGCATGCCTAGTACTAGAAAATCCTATGCTGAAAAGTGAAGATACTGTTCCTGGAGCCAGATTCCAGGGATGGGCACAACAGTGCCCAGCTTACCGCATATTCTTCACCACTTAACAGAGATGCAGGGCCTTTCCTTCTCATCAATTAAAATTCATGCCTCAGCCATTTCAGCACATTATAATGCTGAGCCACCCCTCTTCTCTCACTCCCTGCAGAAACAATTCCTCAGAGGGGCCAAAAATTTAAGACCACCCAGGAGAGCCCCTACTCCATCTTGGGACCTTAACTTTGTAATAGAAAAGCTCACTCTACCTCCTTTTGAGCCAGCTGCAACTGTAGAGGTGAAATTCCTTTCTTGGAAAACAGTCTTCCTTCTAGCCATCACTTCAGCAAGAAGAGTGAATTACAGGCCCCCATGGCAGTGGAGCCCTTCATCATCTTCCATGCAGACAGGGTGTCCCTCAGGACCAATCTTTCCTTTATGCCCAAGGTGGTATCCAGTGTGCCAACCTTCTTTTCTAATCCACATAACAAAGGAGAACGAATACTGCACTCTTTGGACGTGCACAGACAACTTGGATTTTATTTGGACAAGACTAAGCCTCTCAGAGAAACTGAACAGCTGTTAATTGCCTTTGCTGCAGGGGCAGAGGGGAAGGCCATTTCAAAGCAAACCATTTCTAAGTTGATAGGCTATTGCATTCATTTCTACTATAAGCACCATGGAAAACCTACCCCTTAGGGGAGATAAGATCATTCCACCAGGGCTGCATCAACTTCTACAGCCTTTCTCAGAGGTGCCCCTACCAGGGACATCCTAGAAGCTGCTACCTGGAGCTCTGTACATACCTTCGCCAAGCATTACCACTTGCCTATTTTTTTCTAAATCCAGAGCTGGTTTTGCCACTGCAGTCTTGCAGGGCTTAATAGCTGGTCCTAATGCTCTCTAACTGCCTCCTCCCTTCCTTAGCTTTGGGAATCTACCCAAATGTAATGCCTGCAACAGTGAAACACGAACATAGTACAGTTGTGTACACTTACCATAAATGTAGATGTTAGAGTGTATTCACTGTTGCAGTCCTAGTTACCCTCCCTCCAGCCCCCTGACTTCTCTTGGCTGTACCTTTCTTCTTGTTTAGTGTATTTCAGCTTTCTGGTGTATTTGCTTTTTGTTGGAGGTGTAACCTTGTATATAATTGCTTCCCATTATGGGGACACCTGACATCTGGAGCAAGAAAAACTGATGTAATGGCGTCAGCTGCATGCTTTATACCCCTGACTACCTGACGTCATGGAAGAAGAGACAGCATCCGACGCAGGACCCAATACTTTGATATTCAGGCCGGCTGAGGGCTACCTGCAGGCAGATAACCCAAATGTAATGACTGCAACTGTGAATACACTTGAACATAAGTGTACACAACGGTACTTTATCCTCATTGCCTCCCATTTGGCCTCTAAAAATTTGGTTCTCCTTCCTCTGACCTCGCCTTCTATGTCCACCATGAATACTGAAGCCAATTCCAGACCTTCTACGTCCACCATGAATACTGAAGCCAATTCCAGACGACCTGCCTCACCTGACAGGGATGATTTCATCCAGACATAAGACCTCAAACTAATTGCATGGCTTCTCCAACCCCGGTTCGTCATATTTTGCTATCTTTTCATAAAGCTTCTACTAGACAGATTTAGAAAAGTAAATGGAAGATATTTGTATTCTGGCTCTTAGCAGGGATGTGAACCCCTTGTAATGTCTATACTTGACTTTTTAGCTCAATTTTCCATGAAGAGGCTAGTTTTTCTACTATTAAAGTCCAGTTGGCTGCCATTTCAGGCATCCACTTAGGCAAAAATAGTTCTACCTTAGCTTCTAAATTATGTAAAGCTTTCCTCAAAAAAAACTTTTTACTTAGACATCAGTTAAAGGATCGTACTCCTCCATGGGATTTAACTATTGTGCTTCGGGCCGTCACCCAAGTTCCCTTTGTACCTTCAACCAGGTCAGATATAAAATTTCTGTCTTGGAAACCCATCTGTCTGATGTTGTCAGTCTTCAATCATTCTTGACTGATAGGTTTGGTCCCGACCTCTCTGAACTGACTCGGCTGTTATACGTAGCTCACGCCAGCCAAAACCTCTCAAGCTAAGACTCTACCAACAAAACCCCTCTTCCCATTACCTCAGATCTCGTTTGCTGCTCTGAAAATTGGATGCGTCAGCCGATCCTCTCAGCTAAGTGTTTGTATTTACTGTTATTTTTTTACTTAATTGGTAATAGACTCTTATTTAGTCTGTCTTGATTGCCATCGCTACTTTTCTGTGTGTGTATTTTTTGACTGTGGTTACTTTTTTTTACTCTCTCCTTTTACCTAACTGTATCTCTTGTTATCATCGCCGGTAACTTAATTTCTTTCGGTCTCTCTCCTTTTACTGATAGGTAATCCTTAAATACCATTGTTGCTATATTCTTTTTCCCTATTACCCTTTCAGGTGTACCTGTTTTTACCATTACTGGTAATTAAAAAAAATGTTTTTCTCTCCTTTTTCTCCTCTTTGGATGCGTCTGTGAGTGTGACTGGATATGGCAGAGAAATAAAATGAATATCCAGCTTCAAACAGTGTCAGGATTGTAGCAGAAAGATGCCCAGTTCGGATGGGCATCTTTCCTGCATTTACTGTCTGGGTGCCCCCCACCTTGAAATTTTGTAAAATTTTCAGGGCTTTGGTGCTCGTATGTTAGCAGAAAGACAAAACAAGCTTGTTTTAAAAGGTCCGTTTGATGAAACTCTCTCTAAGGCTGAGACTTCTAAATCTAAGATAGAGTCAAAGAAAGAGAAGTCACTCCGTGCCATCCTCACCTTCAGCACAGGAAGGAAAGTCTTTTAAATTGCAGGTTCCTTCTTCCTCTACAGATCCGAGAGTCAAAGTTACAAAATTGACTGAATCAAAGATTTCAGCTCTGACAGTGGCTTAGTCCACCTCTGTCCCGACAGTCATTGTACCAATACAGACTACTTAGGCGCTGACCACCACCTCTGTGCAGTCAACCTCTTCGGCACCGACAGTAGATGTTTATGTTTCACTGTTGCAGTCATTACATTTGGGTAATCTGCTGGCAGGTTGCCCTCAGTCAGCCTGAATAACAAAGTATTGGGTCCTGCGTCGGTTGCGGTCTCCTCTTCCATGACGTCAGGTAGTCAGGGGTATAAAACATGCAGCAGACGCCATTTTATTCAGTCTTTCTTGCCGCGCGGTGCCCGAAGCAGAAGCAGTTCGCAAGTGCGGGTCGGCCGACTCCTGAAAATTTCACATTCGAGTTTCAGAACCGAAGTTTTCAATTAAAGCTAAGTACCCCGTTGGGGAAACTTTTTCTTGCTCCTTACCGATGTCAGTAAAAGTTAATAATTGCATTACTTGTGGGAAGCAAATACCTCATAAGGATTTTCATTTGTACTGTATTCCTTGCCTAGGCCCTGATCATAACGTGCCTTGCTGTCAATTTTGTCCTAGATTTAACCAACGCACTATTGAGCGTCGGTATATTTCTGCTTCAAAATATTTTGGATCCAGATTTAATTACCCTGAAATGTCATCAGATAGCAATCCAACTACTGGAGTTAACAAAAACCGCAAAGAAAAAGACAAGAGACAGACGGTCGAGGGCCAAAACCGACAACGAAGTTTCTCCTAAGCCAGTCGCTGGTTTGCCGGTACCTCAGTGAGGCGCTTTCGCAGCCCCTGATATCCGCCACTTTTGAGTCACAGGCCTCTACTGAGACCCATATGGATGTATGCCACAAGATTCTCAGAGTGTTGAACCCGCGGATGTCTCTCCCTCAGTGGGTCTGGAACCGCTGAGCAGGCACCGGCTTCTGAGGGTGTTTTCAGGCCTCAACATTTTTATATAAAACCGACGCCAGCTTCAAAAACAACTTCTAAGATTAAAAAAAACTGATGCATGAGCTACGTGCTCAGGCCCCTATGCCTAAAAAACAGATGATCAAAATGGCTGAGGACTTAATTACCTTGATCAGGGGTTCCCACCGCCCCCCCTGCTAAGAGGCCTAGGCAAGACACTGATTATGAATCTTCAGATCAGGTTTCTATTTTTTCTGATTCCTCTTCTGATCAGGGATTTTCTATACCATCCTATGAGGATTCAGATGCAGAAGAATCCATCCCATCTGCATCTCCTCCTGAGGATTATTCTTTTGGAGAAACCTTGCATACTTTAAGGGAACATTTTCATTGGGAGAGTCAGGATTTCTCTGAATCTAAAAAGAGGATTAGGGATTTCCTTCTTCCTCAGCATAGGCCTTTGGCTATACCTCGTGTGTTAGACATTATTGATGATGTGTTTTCGGAATCAAGCATGGCTCCTGATTCCCTACCTCCGGCTCCTAGTAAGCCAGACAGATATTACAGGGTTCCTGACTCCCACAAATTTCTATTCAAAAATCCTGCTGCTGATCCTGAAATGATCTCAGAGGGTCCCAAAGGTGTAAAGGCCTCTACAGCCCAAAATCCTTCCCCCTCTGATAGAGATTCCAGGGCGCTGGATAGATGGGGAAAGAAGGTTTATACGTCTGCAACCTTGGCAGTTAGGGCCTTAAACTGCCAGTTTCATATGTTTAAATATCAACAGCATGTTATGGACCTATTGAAACAGAAAATGATGTTGGTTTCTGATTGTGTGGGAAATAAAGAATTACAGGAATTATTGCATGCAGCAGAACAGGTTGGAAAGCATACTTTGCAATGTGGTTTTGATTCCTTGGAGGCCTCTTGCAGGGCCGCAGTTACTGGATCTGTGATTAGAAGGCATGCCTGGCTCAAGGAGCAAAATCTGCCTGATCATGTTTAAGCTAAATTGTTGGATGCCCCTTTGCAGCATGATACTCTGTTTGGTAATAAGGCAGAAGAGGTTTTAAAGAAAATGGAAGACCAAGCTAAATCTATGCAAACTGTAAAAGATTTCTTACAACTGCAGCCGCCCAGATTCAGTAGGCACTGGCCTACTAAATATTGGTCCTTTCCTGTGTCCAGCAGAGCCTCTCAAGGCAAATCCAGGCGCTCAAAAGACTCTAGATACCAATCACAGGGTTCTTAAAGGTCAAAGCAATGGGGTGCCTCCACCTCCAAATCTGGAGGAAACAAAGCACAACCCTACAGTAAGCAGTCTCAATGACTTCCCGCTACCATCACCAAGCACTTATCTTTTGGCAGCCCCCTTGGGGAGA